>NW_020955338.1:281708-427431 GCF_003031625.1 Empidonax traillii | reverse complement strand
TTTTCCAAGTTCTTGGAGCTGTACTGCAGGAGGAAGAAGAAAGTTGCACACTAATGTTTTAAAGTGTGTGGTTTTATTTGCAAAAAAAGGTGAATTTATTACAAACAATTCTTTTTCCTTCAAGTTTTCTGGTCAAACTAATTTCTAGAATGAAGCAAAATCTAAACATGGTACCAAGATGCTGCATGCAAACATGCCTACATTATTCAAATATCTAAATGTTGTCAAATCACAGTTCATTTTATAAAGTGAAATGATTGCTCTCCTTGATTGATGAAGAGTATAACTCCTAGATCAGACTGTGGGAATGAATTTGATCCTTCTTACAAAGTGCTTAAAGGGTTGCCAGAGGTGAGAACAGTTAGACCAGAAGAACACATGGAAATGGAAGCACATCCAGACCAGTGGTAAGCAAACAGCAGGGAGGGGTGTTAGGGAGAAATCAGAAGTAAACCCCCGAGTTTGGGATTGTTCCTTTTATGATCTTCCGTGGGATGTTTTTGTGAGGACCAAACTGAAGGCTGTTCTCTTTTCAACTCTCAACTCAATATCCGTTTCTCTTCCACTTTTGTTCTGCAAGTGGAGATGACCAGACATAAAGTAAATAGAATTAATCACTTTGAAACCACTTGAAATATTCTTCATCAACTCCTTGAGCCCTAAGGAAACACAAAGTGAAGAGTGCTCTTTCACACAAGCTGTGATGCTGTCCTGCTGCTGCCCTTCATGGACCATCAATGAATGTTGTTCTGAGCTCTCTGTCCTGTTGAAGCTGGGTTTCATTTGTTGTTGCAAGAAGAGAGGAGGGTGGAGTACAGAGAATCTTTTAATATTTGGATAAAGAAGTTTTCAGCCAAGCCTTACAGCCATGACTGTTCTTTTCGAAGTACTGGAGAAAGCAGAATTTGTGGTTCAAGGACCAGTCAGGGACAGCCTAAAGACCAAAGCAAGTCAGATGAGAAGAACTGAATAAGAAAATACCTGCTTACCCTCTCTCAAAAAAAACCCCTAAAATTCAACCCTGCCCCAGCCCCCTCAGAAAACCCAAAAAAGCAAAACCAACCAACCAAAAAAAACCCACCACCAAAAATCCCTCAATAAATCCCCAAACTTACATGCCACCAAACAAAATAACATCCAAAACCCCTCAAAACCAACCAACAACAACAACAACAACAAAGTAACCCAGCCCCAAATAAAACAAAACACACAGAAAAAAGACTTCAGGAAGTAAGAGATGGAAAAAAGACTGCAGTGCATTGTCTTCTACACTGTGGTTAATAGATGGATAGTCTTCCTCTCAGTCCAGTGTGTGTCAGGAGAATAAAATACAAAATATTCCATAGAAATGGACTTCTGGACAGCTTTTTCTCTACCCTGACACTTATTGAGAGGTGCAGTTTTACATATCAGTGGCCTCTTCATCCTTTTCCTTTTCTTCACAGCTATTTTTCAGAGGTTATAATTTCATTATACCCACGTGAAACATGCATGAGAGTTTGTGCCTTGACATGACCAAGAAGATGACGTGTAGACACTGCAAAAAGAAATAGGGGCTGTAGGGGTTTTTCAGGCATCTTTCCTTATAATGAATGTTGTGATGGAAAAAGGAGGAAATACACCTTCTCCAAGCTCAGTACAAAGCTGTTTCTCAGTTTGTACAATTACTGTGCACTCAAACAGACGTGTTTTAAGGTGTCTGCATGAAGTGCAATGCCTGATGTCTCACTGGTAGCCTGAATAAAATGAAGGAGTCGAACCTCTGATCCCTGGGCTGAAGATTAGCAACAAATCACAGAAACCTCTGCCTTTTGCTACCTCAGGTATTCTGAATATACTCTTGAACTGTGCAGTGAGGTGTAAATATTCAGTAGAGGCACATAGTTTTGATTTGTGTATCTTTAATGCATATGATTTGTTTTAACCATTATTTTTTTCACTACAGTTCCTGGCTGTTTGGAAAACACGATTTAATTTTTTTTTTCCCCCTCCTAATGTTATTTTTGTTAATTGTGGTTTGCTAAGACTTGATGCATAAGCATGTCAAATGTAATTTTAATGAGTCTCATAGTTTTCCCTGATAATATAATAAAAGATGAGATATACAGGAGCTTTCCATTTTATTTTTAAAGAAAGATTAAACCGCAGAAAATGGGTTTATTTGTATTTGTTGCTTTCCTTAAAGAATGCAACAAAAATATGATGTTAATTCTAATGCAGTTAAACAAAAGCCAGCCCATCTCACTTAGCTGCACCAAATCTGGGTGTCTTGCCTGAGAACATTTAATGTAAAAAGTAACAGCTGAAGAATTTGGCCCATCATGTCCCTTCCCAAGCCGTGCTGTGATTCATTATCATTTTATATCATCGTCCAGTTTGATGCCAAGGGGAGGCTACAGATTTTTACCCTCTTAAATAATCTTGTTTACTGTGGGAGTTACAAATTTTACTTCGTTTCAAATGTATGCTGAAAGGACAGAAATAATTTTTGCACATCTCCCAGGTCCAGAGGTCCCCCAGGTTCCTCTTTAAGTGCAAGGAATTAGTAAGGAAAAAAAAAAAAAAATAGAAGAAAAAAGGCAAATCAGCTGATACCTGACTAAGAGTTGGGATGTGCTGCTCAAACCCCACACAGGTTTGGGAGGTGGCTGATTTGGAGAAGGTCAGCTCTGAAAGAAATTGCTGTATCTCTGTGTTGTCTGTTCTTACACAGGACAGGGAGTGGGCAGGAAAAATGCTAAGAAACGGAGTGTACCAAATTTTCCTGATGAATATATATGTGCTGTTCAGTCACTGTATCCCACTAAAGGTTTAATTAAAAAGCTCGTGTGGATGTCTGTGTTGAAGAGATTGTTTTGTGGGTTTTTTTCTTTCACGATTAGGTTATTTTTTTATTTGATGGAGTTTCTTACAAAGTAGGTTTCCAGCCCTCTGCTAACTTTTGCAAATATCTTGTTATTTTTCCCCATTTTGTCGACATTCTTCTTCATTTGTCGACATTCTTCTTCATTTGAAACCCTCAGGCCATAAAATCTGAGTGTTTTCTCACAGGCATCTGATGCAGTGCAGCCGTTGTTGTATTCTAAGGGATCTCTCAGAAAATACCCAAGAATTTGCATTCCTTTTCTCAGCTTTCCTTTCATGAGAAGGTCCCACAGCTGGAGGAAGGCCTGCCATGTTCCCTAGACTTCCTTGAGGATTCCATCCTCACAGTCTGGTGCTCTGCTTGGTGAAGTGTTCTCCATGTTATTTGCCTCCCTCCCATCGACCCTTCGTGATCTAGAAGCTCCCTCTGCAATGATTTTAGATTTCAGATCATTAGTTTTTTTCCTCCTCCCCCCCCCCTTTTTTTTTCTCCTCGTATTTTTTCTGCCTGCAGATTTTATCAGTAATTATTTTTCTCCTGGTCATTGTTCAATAATGTCATGCTTAAGAAATAAACCCTGCTGGAATACATTAGAAACATATCTTCCCAATGACAATTTCCTGTTTATAGCTGCATCTGGAGACTCATGTAACTAACTTAACTAATACTCTCTTTCTGTTGCTTCATTTGCTTAAATGTAATGGCATACAAAATTCAGATGCTTTACCTGCTTTGACAAGCTGCACTTTTTTTGCAAAATCCATATTGATTGTGATGAATTTCATCTCACGTGAATTCTCTACTTTTTGATCTTGATTTATGAGTTTTGGGAGTGGAGACGTGGTAGGGTCAGTTTGTTTACCCTTTTTTTAGAGCTGGCACAGAACTGCCTTCTGGAACTTCCTCAGTGTTGTAAGTGTTGTAAGTCTTCTTGACTACTTGGAGCAAGCTTTGGCCAGCTGCTCTAAAACTTGTGCAAGTTATTCTCATCACTTATTCTAAAAAGGTTTTCATGTTGTAGCTGTTTTTCAGGAGCAATGAGATGATTGCCATTGGAAAATCATGCATTTCATCATCACTTTCAATGTATACTGTGGCTGTAACTCAGTAAAATCAAATATTTATGCCTTCTCTTCATTCCTGCACAGAAATACTTGTGCATGTCTTGATTACAAAGGGGCATTTCCAAAAATCAGGATTCACTCAAGTTCAAGGCTGTTCTAAGTCGAGGTGTGCCCTGGGATCATCTGTTGCATGGGTGTATTTTTGGGCACGTAAAATTCATTGGGAATTGAGATGCCCGAGCTGTCCAGGGGATCTGTGTGGTCATTCCATTTAACACCTAGCAAAGTGCAGAGCATTAAGAAAAGGGATCAGGGGTATGAAAGTGAGTGAATAAATTTAAGTTTTATATTCATCTCGGAGGAAAAAACCCCATGCTAATAAAACATTGATTGGTCTGTCTTTTTTTTTTCCCTATTTTTTTAAAGCACAGACTTAAGAAGTAAACAGGATAAATTTGCATTATGAAATTTAAGTCAGATTTTTGTGAGGGGAGGGTTAATTTAAAGAAAAAAATCTATTAAAGAAAAAAATGTGGTTTTTTTCCCCATAGTAAATTTGAATTGTCCTATAAAGTCAAGAAATACTGTTGGCCAAAACGCTGTAAACCAGCAATTATAATTTTTGAATTTTATTTTCTATATAGATTTTTTTTTAATGAAAATATGCATATGGGATGACTCACTTTCATTCAAAGAAGGGGATTAAAGTTCTTACATAGTCAAGACAAGGGCTTAAAGATAAATAGGAGGACAGGAAAAGGATGTGTTGCTAATATACATGATACTGAAGTGAGGCAGACCTAGAAGTTATGTTAGATTTGCTTGATTTTCAAGTACTAGGGTTTCATAAAATATTTTGCCAGTGACTGTAGCTGTTGAAATGCAAAATGGGTGTTTAGATTTGATTTTGAGAATGGCACAGAGTGGTTTAGTTGGGGGTGGTTGTTTGGGGGTTTTGTGGAGGTGAAGGGCATTGTTTGTTTTACCAAGTGTGTGATACTTATTAGCTGTTGTGAATCATCAATCAGTCAGTAAACTTTCTGGGTAGATTATGTAAAACAGGTTCATTTTGTGCTTTTAGGATGATTCTTAAAACTAGTTAATAATTTATGTCAACGAAACTGCCTCTAAGGAAACTGAGACAGAAGAGATGAAGACAGGCACACTGGGGGAGCAGCAGTGTTAATGGAAACATTTTCCATGTACTAGTTGCAATAGGAACAGAGCAAAAACCCAAACCTTCAATTAATCAAATAAATAAGGAGTTTTGAGCAGAGTTTTTAAGTCTCTGTTGGACAGGTATGTGTTGGCTACAGCCAAGTCCTTCACAATCACAAGGTAATTCAGGCTTGCATCTTGCAGGTCTAACCCTCCTGAAGGTAGGTCAGCACTCTTAGTGACATCCTGGACTCTTTATGCCACTAAGAGCCATTGTCCACACTGACTTCTTACATCTTTTATTTGTGCTGATGGTGAATTATGCACTCAGTTATTCTTGAATGGGGACATTGAGGACAATGTGTTCAAACATGAAGCTCTGAAGACTATAATTCCTCCAGCCCTCAGGGAATCATCATCCTTGTTTAATGCATTTGAAAATACCATTCCAGGCTGTCAAAGACTTGAGAGGAAAAAGGCTGGTAACAGAACAGAATATGGAGCAATTCCATGTATTTGCTGTGTAAGTTACCCAAATTCAGGTCACTTCTTAACTGCCATGCAGGAGCAAGTTTTAGATACTCAGTGACAAACTGAAAGGGTTTGTGTTTCTGCTGGTCTTGTAGAAATCTCTTACAAAAGCTTAAACCGAGTGTGTAAACAGCAAATAAAAGTTTAAGGAGAACATGCTAAGTCATTGAAAAATACTTTTTCTTGAATGATGGGAGTATTGAGCAGTCAGGTATGCTGTTCTGTGCCCACCTGAGACTTTATGGTTGGTTGGTATTGTTTATAAGAAACTGTCTGAGCAAGGAAGGAAACAACTTCAGGTGGCAAGAGTTGAGAGAAAATGAGAATTAATAAAATAATGTGGTTGCTTTTGTGTTTTTCATCTTATAGTTTGCAAGACATATCAAGAAATCTGAAGGCCAAAAGACGCCCAAAGTTGAATTACAGATCTCAATCTATGGTGTAAAAATCCTAGATCCTAAAACAAAGGTAAGAAACTTCCATGTGTTTTTTATGCTAAACTAGCAAATATTGATTTCACTGTTTTTAATGGTTTTATTTTTGTATATTTTTCAAGTATGGAAAGGCATTCTGTTGATGGAAAAAAGTCTTCTAAAATAACCATTTTTTATTTACAACACATGCATGACATCTTGCCAGGAAGGAACATGCTAGTCCTGAATGTAGACTGCAGCTAATGTGGTATTTAATTTTTTTTAATCCTTTCACAGCAGAACTTCCAAATTTTGATGAAAATGGAAAGTGTGGTAAATAGATGTTAACACCACATATGATAAACACATTTCCAACTCGTCACACCATTGTGTAGCTGCCACATGTAGGTGTTTGCAGGTGGATGAGGAGACAGTTTGTTTGCAGTTACTCATTCTTCGTGCTGCTGCTTTGAAAGTGCACCTCTTTTTCAGTAGCCTGTTCTTTTTTTTAATTGTTTTCTGGTGGTTTTACTTTTTTTTATTGTACCCCTCCTTCCTGAAATGACTGTGTCTCTTAGGTGTGTTACTATAAACATCATGTAGCAGGCTCTAAGCACTATTGTAGATTTTCATCTGCCACACCATGACAACTCCTGCCTTTTCAGCAGTGAAATCCATTTTCTATTCCTTTGTTTTCTCTGGTATTTTTGAAGGGGTTACACAGAACCATCACAGAATGGTTTGTGTTGGAAGGGACCTTAAAGACCTTCTCTTTCCAACCCCCTGCCATGGGCAGGGACACCTCCCACTAGACCAACTTGCTCAGAGCCCCATCCAACGTGTCCTTGAGCACTTCCAGGGGTGGAGCAGTAAAACATCCTCCTCACAAACTTCAAAGAGGGAATAATGAGATCAATATAACCGAGATAAAAAGTATTTGCTCAATAGTCAGTAATTCTTAGCCACCTGAATGTTCTTAAATCTTTTATACATATGTTGAACGTTGAATCCGAATGAGCCTTTTGTTACTGCTTCTTAATTCTGGAGTAATTGCTGCATTCAAACAGGAGGGACTGCCTTTTCTCCATGGTATTTCTATTTGCAACCCATTTTTGCTTCGGACTCTTGATGCAACCACAGTCCAACAGTTCACACATAAGCAGAGCGACCAAGAAATATCCATGTCAACTTTAGTTGCAGCTTTTTCATCTTCTTTATGCCATCAGGCAGAAAAGGGCACTAAACCCCATATCCTGGCAGAAACTGCTTTAAAATAGCAGTTTTAAATGCCAAAATATGTTAAGTCTTCCTAACTCCTCCTGCAGAGATTAACAGAAAACTGTGGGATAGATTTTCTTGGGGGAGTAGGAACATTCTGATCTCTTAGCAACGTTGTTATTACAACTCAACTGTCTTTTTGTCTCCCCCACTTTACTGCTGAAAGCTGCATGTAAATGTGAATTTGAATTAAGTTTTCCTTCTTTTTGCATGATTTATAGGTGCTTTAGGAAATTACCTAAATTCCACGCCCTCACTAATTAGAATAACTTTTTGGGGTGTGTTATTGAAACAAATCTCTTCGGTATTGTCATGGAGGAGTATTGGTTTATATTCACATGATGACTGTTAATTGCAGTGGAAACAATCAGGACCTGGCTTTATACTTGGCACTCAAAAAAAGGGAGGATTATAGGAAAGTGGTTCTGTCCTTAAATGAGATAATACAGTTGCATGAATCTGTAAACCTAACGGTGCCAGGAGAAGCGGGTGTTGTTCTTTGTGAGTGTTAAAAGAGCTACGGGAGAAGGAGGTTAAATAAGAGAGATTTGGGACATGGGAGGAATAGAATACATAGAAGAACAGCTGTGAAGACTGAGAAAATGAACTCAGTTGGGGCAAGGGGGAAAGATTGCCCAGATGGTGCATTTTTTTGGATACAAGGTTGTATGCTGAGGGGGGACATGCCTTTGTTTGTGAGCCTACAGCAATCTGGGAACCCCAGGCCTGCACAGAGACTCTCTTTCTTTTTTAAGAGATAATAGCTCACATCTAAACTACATATTTTCCTTTACAGCAAATGGTGCTTTCCCATGTAATAGGCCAAATAAAATAAAATACCGAGAAGAGACTCGGTGAAGAAAAAAAACCAAAAAAGCAGTTGAGATAGTTTATTTCAATCTTTTCAAGCTCTCTCATCTGAAGAGCATTGCCACCACTTCTTAAATAGCTTGAACTTGCTTTTTAATGGAAAATGAAATACAGTAGCAAAAATATACAAATAATAATTTTTAAAAGCTGCTTATGTTGCACCTCAAGTAAGAAATTATTTAGATGTGAAATTTATTTCTCTGTGCCTCTGTATTTGGATAGCAAAGTCATTTTATTTCTATATTTCCTATATTTTAAGAAGCAAGGTAAGGACTCATTTCAGTAAAATCACTTCAACAAACCTTGGGAGATGATGAAATCTGAAGATGGTGTGCACCTGGAAAAAGAACAGATTATTTTACATAATCAGGCTCTAAATAAATTGCACAAGGACACAAGGCAACAGTAAAACTAATTTTCTAGAACAGAAATTACTCTCCAAATAAATACTTCCAGATAAATTCTGTCCAAATAAAAACTTCCTGTTTACATTCAGTAAAAATAGGAGCATTCTTTAGAAGATGAGTTTGCTAACTTTTGTTATACTTTCAGTCCATTTTCAGGCACTCTCATGTGCAGTGAGAGACATTCAAAACTGTCACTGCAGCTTGCTCACATTTACGTACATGAACAGAGATTTACTTCATGCTTTTACTGCCTTTATCCTAAGCAAGACTAGTAATTTCTTCAAAATCATCTTCCTGTTTATTTGCAGGAGGTTCAGCACAACTGTCAGCTCCACAGGATATCGTTTTGTGCTGACGATAAAACCGACAAGAGAATATTTACCTTCATATGCAAGGACTCGGAATCCAACAAGCACCTGTGCTATGTCTTTGACAGTGAAAAGTGTGTAAGTATTCCAGATATGCTTTGCAAGACTGTTGTGGTGATTGACCTGCCTTGAAACGAAGCAGGAATGGTTCATTAAATAAAGGCACACAGCCTGCCTTTTCACTGGGGCCCTCCAGTTGGATTTTTCAGGTCAGATAAGTGTCTTGAGACTCAACATGCCTTGATTTAAAGAGGAGTGTCTTTCTTCAGTGACCTGAGGTGGTTTTCTGGTGCAATTGTTCTCAGCTCAACATTCTAGGAGAAGCATCTGCAATGCTCTTGGAGCACAGGCTCCATCCCACCAAGCTGGAAATGTTTGCACAGCTGTTTTGCAGGGATTGCTGCAATCCAGTGGCTGAGATACCTTTGCAGGCTCTTCTGCTGGCATGTGTGTCTCAGGTTTTTTGAGTGTTTTTATTATTATTATTATTATTATTATTTTTGTCGGGGGTTTTTTGTGTGGTTTTGTTTTGTTTTTTAAACCAACAAGGTGCTCCCTTCTCTGCCCACCCCTCCCCATGCCTCCCCACCATGTCTGTCAATGTTGTTGATACTGGGACACACAGAGAAAATATTCATTTCACCAACTGTTGAAATGCTCTTGTGTCTGAGACAGAGCAAGGCAGCTGTTCAAAAATGTGCAGTGGCAAAAAAAAAAAACCAACCAAAAAACACAAAACCTAAGAAAAAATAATACTTTAGGACAGGAAATGAAGAAAATTATGTCTAGCTGAAACAGGGTCACCCTGGAAGAATGTGATTAACAACTAAACCCAACAGAAACAACACTGAAAATGGATGGTTTAGTAATCTCAAGTTCCTTTTTTTTGTTGTTTTATTCTGAAGTAACTAAGATACAAAGGTATACATATTTTTTTAGAAAAAGATATTAATTTCTCTTTATATGCAATTATGTAGCATTAAGTGTTACTTCACAGTGTTTCTGATTATTTTGGTGTTCACCTGCATTGCTCAGCAGGTGTCATTCAGAATTGCTATACACACCTGTTCATTTCTCTTAATTTCTCTTACAATTTCTATCCTGCCCCTCTTTTTTTTTTGCATTCCAGTGATTTTAAATTGCCCTCAAAGTCTCTGCACACTAATAAGTAATTAATGAGTAATTAATTACATTACTTTTTCTTCTCTCCTACCTGTTATTTCACTGTACTTTTTTTATCTGTTTCACTGTTTGTTCATTAGTACTCTCAAATTTCAAAGGATCCCAGCTCAATTTGTATTTTTTTCATCCCACCTTCATCCCACCTCCCAGCTTTAACCAGATTGGTGGTTTGGTTTTTTGGGTTTGTTTGGGGTTTTGTTTTGGTTTTTTTTCTTTTTTTTTTCCCCCTGTTGGAATTGTTTAAAAAATTAAAACTATTACTTACTGTGTTTACTTTCTCTACCAAAGTTTTAGGGCAAAAGATGTATCCATCTTTCCACTTTTTATTGGTCCTGCTGTAAATCAGCATTTTTTTCTGAAACCTTGGTGTGCTCCATCAGCTTCTTGTTCACTTATTTTACCCCCATTATTTTTGAAGTAGATATTCTGCGTTGGCTGTGTAAACATGTGATAACATATGATGTGAACCAGCATAGAACTCGTAAATTATTATATTTTGCACATAAAACCCCAAATTCTCTTTGGTTGGATTTTTGCAGTTGGGAATAGTTGGGCAGATAAACACAGTTACCTACAGTGTGCTCAGTGAGATTTATAGCACTTGTAAAAATAAGTGTTCGATTCTAGTTTAAAATCAATAGGGGTCAAAATATCCATTAACATGAAAACATTGTTCCAGTAAAATGGAAGAGTTTATTTAATGATGGAACAGGCTGCATTTGCTCCAGAAATCATCAGAAAGAGACATGCTGCAGCATGTTATCTGTATTTATGAAGGCTTAATTTACATTTACGTCCAGTTTCCCTTCTTTATCTGGAATATTTTTGTTGCTTCCACAGCATTTTGTCAAGGTGTTTCGTTGGAGAGTGATTTACCTGCTGCCTTCTAATGCTGGCTTGGTGATGTTTTGAGCAAACAAATATGGTACCCAGTGTGATGTATTCTGGGATCATCTGAGATGAAAGGAATGATGTAAAAGTTTCTCACTGTACTAATTTCCATCTTATGTTTTGTATAAAGGCCGAAGAGATAACTTTAACAATTGGTCAAGCATTTGACTTAGCTTATAGGAAATTTCTGGAATCTGGAGGAAAAGACGTTGAAACAAGGAAACAAATTGCAGGTTTACAGAAAAGGGTAAGTTCTGAACGTGGTTATTTTAAAGAGACAATAGAACATGCTGCTGGATTCGTGTTACCTGCTTTAAATGAAAGTGTGATTTCCAGCATTATTCTCAGATTGCTAAGAATTGCAGCAGATACCAAAAAAATAAAACTGAAAAAAACCCCCACAAACTGATAACTATTAAACAGTATTTTATGTCTTACGTCTTGCAAGGACATCAAAGAGAAAAGCAAGACTGAAATCTGGAGAATACTGAAATGTAATTTTTTTTTGTTAAAACCTTGCTTCTAAATCACCAGATTTCACGTGAAAGTTGTGTTCAGTGGATGCTGCTGTTGAAATGAATGACTGCCCCAACAGCTGTTGCAATAACCACTTGCTTTTGTAGATTCAAGAATTAGAGACGGAAAATGCAGAACTGAAAAATAAAGTTCAAGATTTGGAAAACCAGTTGAGAATAACACAAGTACATGCATCTCCAGTAAGTACATAACATAAATCTTATATCTGAAGTGACTCTTCAGATAATTTATAATCCCTTTATCCCTTATAAATTTATAATCCCTTTATGATCACTATTATGGTCGCTGCTGTTTCCAGTGTTTCCACTAACACGCAGTGATCGTGTAACACCTCTGCTGAAATGCAGTGTTGTACTAACAGTCAGATTGTGACAAACCAGCAAAAGTGTCAATTGCAAAAGTCTCTCTCAAATTGTGGTTCTTTAATCCCCTTGTCATACCTATTTGTTGCTGCCTAAAGATGGTAAATACTCTTTCAAGTAGCCATGTAAACGTTCCAGCTGAGAATGAATAACTCCTGTGCACTGGCAGGATCTGGCACAAGAGTATTTTTAAATGACTGCCTGTGATAGTTCTTTATATCTAGGCAGGACATGTAAAAATGCAGGTTTCCTTGCAGACAGATTCTATTGATTTCCTTCTTCTTGCAAGTGTGTTCTGCAACTGTGAAAATAAATAAAATTTCTTAATGTGTGTGTAGTAAAATCTTAGAAAAAGATGAACTGCTTTCAAGCTGTCCATTTTGACTGCCTTGCTCCTGCCCTGAATGTGCATCATTTCACTTGAAATGGATGTTTACAAATTTGAGCAATGGAAAAATATGTTTATAATGGTGGTGACAGTTTTTCAGTAGTGTCTGTGCACTCCCTTGATGTTGATTAGATGGCTGTTCCCATGAGGAACTGCTATTTCATTTTACTGAAATCTATTTAGAGGAGGGAACACCATAAATTATAAATACTGTGTAACTACCACAGTGGAATTTTTAAATTATGGATGCCTTCTCACTTATGAAGCATTCAATGATAGGCAATCAATTTTAATGCTAGATTTAATATCAGTATAGTCAGTTCTTTAATTTTTTATTTTCCACAAAAGGAATTATGGTTGGCTTTATTTATGAATAGAATAACTATATGGATATTTGAATTCAATTAAACAGGCTCTCAAGTCCATTGCAATAGGTGCATTTCCCTTCATTTGAATTAATGAAGAACTTGGTGATTTCATTTAGGAAAAAATAAAGAAAACTATGAATAATTAATAATTAAAATACCTTGTCATTTGTGATTTATTGTATCCTTTAAAACAATGATGTCTCATTCCTTATTAAAGAGTTAAAATCTTAATTTGTAAATTTGCCAGCCATTTGGAAATTCTCTCCCTAGATATTGTTTTATTGTTAATGACTATTGGTACAAGGAATATGCATATTGCTTAAATAGCAATTGTGCTATAACAAAATTATGAAAAATTGATAATTATTGATATTAATGCATTCATTTCAATAAATCATTACCAGCTGTTAGTTTACACATTAATTTTACTGCTCTGTTTACTCCTTAATCTTTTAAATGACCAAAAAAAAAAAACACCAACATTTCCTGTCACAAATTTCTGAGTTTGCTCATGGTTAGAACTGCAGTCAGAGCCACTCAACAGCCTGTTTAATATCTCTACCAATTCTGACATGAATTAGAGTCATATAAATGGATGAATATTAGAACAGGATGCCCAGGGATTGGAGGTCTTTGTGCTTTTGGGGATAATCAAAACTTCCCTGAACATGGTCCCTATCAGCCTCAGCTGATTGAATCCTGCTGCAAGTGGTTTCAGTGCAGGGAAAAGGACAGATAAATAATTTTAAGACAGCTTGAACTCCACTGAAAAGATCATCAGTCAAAGCGCCTGGAACAGCAGTGGATGTGATGTGATGATTCCTTTCTCTTCTTTTACTATGTGAGCAACAAATAAGTATGAAGGAAGAAAAATCCAAACAATTGTGTGCTATAGTTTGCAATTAGATTTATATGCTTTTCATTCAAATCAACTGTAATTTCAAGCATGACTCTACTAAATCTCAAATCTTACTAGACAAAAAAAAAAGCAGAAATGGTGCAAAAAATATTTTCCTCTCTTTCCACATAATTTCTGTAATGAAAAAAGTCATTTAGCTTTAAAAGAAATAACTAGTTGCTTTTTTTCTTAATTTAATCTTGAAACATTCAAGTACTATGTTGTTAAAAATGTCTCTGCTGCTGGTCTACGTTTTTCAAAATTAGAAAGAAAAGCAGTAGATCTATATTGTGATCATTCCGTACACTTTTCAAATCTGCATTATTTTCTGAAATAAAATAGCTTAAATGAAGAAGAATATCCAACATGGGGAACAGTACTTATTTGAATTCCTTTCTAAGAAGCACTTTGGGTTGGATGGGGAGAGTTTGCTTCTCTGCAGATAGTCTTGGTTTGAGGTGCTACGAACATAACATCACAATTGTCGTGATTCAAACCAGATGTATTGAACTGTAAGTTTAATAAGTAAGTTTAAACTTACAGCTCTCATATCTACACTATTGAGTTATACAGTGCCATGCTTTCTGAAGCTTTTTTTTTTTAGACATAATAAGCAATTTTTTTTATTTATATGTAGCTAATTTGTTAGAGCGAGAGCTCCTTATCTGTCTGTCCAATTTGAGGCTGTTCTGTGTGCTGAAGTTTAGGGAAGGGATTGTTCAGTAATCAATGGAGAGTTTAAGACCTGATACTTGACACTTAATGTGATAAAAGAGCATGTGCCTTAAACTGGCATCATAGCAATTTGTAAAGAAATGTTAAGCTTCAAGAGCCAATTACAGATAACCCCCATAAAGTTGCTTCTGTTTCTGCTTAAGCAATACCTTGGATTTTCACACCTCTTGCTTTCCTGGTTGTATTTGGTTTGTCTGCATGCCTGTTTGTACCTTCTCCACGTTTCCCAGATGTGCTGAAGTGCCTTTCCTGCCTCATGGGTCGTTGACTATGCTCTTGCTGTAGTGATTAATGCATAGTCACAGAAACACTTGGCAATCGATTCAGCACTTCAGCAGTCCACACTGGCAACTTGATTTAACAAGTGTATACTTAAAGAAGCAGATATTGCAAAGGGCCTGTGGTGACAGCTCACAGAACATGACAGTATAAACCCTGAAATCACGTTGTGTGTCACATCCTCTCCTCCCTCGGTCCCCATCCCTCCCCATGGAAGGGAGATGGCAAACCATGAGGGCTAAGCAGGTGTAATTTCAGGTTGACAGTGGGTGTGTATTTTACTTCCCCACAAGAGAAGACTTAAGGGGTTTTAAGCTTTGTCTCACCTGCAGTGTGACAAGACAGCAAGTGATGTCACTGTCGTGGTTTATTTGTTAAAATACTGATCCAGGACAGAATGCTTTTCACTCGTGACAGTAACTGGGAAGCTGTGCTGTCATTTGTATGCAGTGACAGTCTATCATTTCTTTACTCCTGCTTCTTCTTTCTGAAGTGGATTGATTTTTTTTTGGTCATTCTAGACACATTAGTCTTCCTGTTAATTTTTAATGAAACGAAGAAGAGAGAAAATACCTTCAGAAATTTGAAGTGCAGCAGGGATTTTTTTTGTATTATTTCACTGATCCTTGACACTACTGTTTTTTTGGTTTTTGTTTTTTATTAAAAAAAAAGCCAAGCCCATTCTGTTTTTCTTCTGACAGCTCAATCTTTTGATTCCCAGGCCATTTGCCCACAAGCAAGACCAGATTGCATCTCCTATTCTCACTTTAGTATCAAAAGGAAATAGAATGTGAGAGCATCTTTAAACTATGGATGGATAACTTAATATGTATGTGGTTTTAAACATTTGGCTTATTGCACATTTTAAAAAAAATCTAATCTCAAGCTGCTTCAGTTCTAGGTAGATAGATCCATGTCATTTGAAATAAACTTTTCTAGCTTCCTGTTGTCATTGAAAATAGGCTTGCTAACTAAATGTGAGGACACACATGAAGCCATTTGCTGGAATTCATACTCGGGATCAAACGTAGTACTATCAAAAATTTAAAATTCAGATCCTCTTTTGCTTCCAAAATGTTTTAAAAACATTTAGTGTACAGTTTATCAAAGATTGTACGTTATATGTGTGATGTTCAAGAGAAGATTAGATGCACCAGGCTGGGCTGCAATGTGTGGCTTTACTGACAGATTTACTTCTGTAAAAAGGAGTTGAATTCTTGATTAACAGTTTTGAACGCTTACTAAACCATCTTAATTTGCTGATCTTTGACATCAAAATGTGTAAAAAGAATAATACACAGGGACTGCTCCAAAAATCTATCCATGGTCTAACTCAGAGAAGAAAATGCAAGCAGTGAACTTTAAGCTGAAGCTTCACTTTAAGCAAAGAATCAAAAATATGTTGGATGAATTGATAGTTTCACATAAGGGGAGAATTCCAGCTGAAACTTCTGTTACTAATTGTTTTAACTAAATTCTTTTTTAGGTAGTAATAATGAATTGTAATATTAGTGTACTTACTGTGAGTCCCCAGTTGCTCTATTAAAAAAAATCAACCCACTCACATCTGAAAATTGAAAGTAATAATAATTAAAAAATTAAGGATGACTTTTCTCTCTCTGGTTCATAAATCGTGCAAGTTAAAGGCTTGTTTGGGAAACACAGAGGAGAATCTAATCTAAAACTGCTTTTGTGATCATTCTTGCTTGTAGTGCAGATTTTTTGCAGGCCAAGTAAGGGTTTATTTGAGGACATATTTTAAAATACTGACAGACTGAAATGGGTGTGAACTACATGTGTAAATAATAAAATTATGTACCCCTTCCATTTTTGCACTGTGTAAATGGGTGCAAAGCACTGACAGCAATAAAGTTCTGCTTTTGGAGGGTACAACTGCCATCAAAATTATCCAATTGCTTGGTTATTAGTATCACTATGAAACTTTTTCTGTGTCTGTTCTAAATCTAGCCATATGGCCAAATCAACATCAATCCAATTTAGGTGCTTTTTTCTGTCAGTTCATAGACTGTATGGGAAAAATAAAATTTCCTTCTGAACCTATAAAAGAGGCCATTAAGGCAATGAGCTCATAGTTGGAAATGAAAAAGAGAAAGCTGGATTGTATAATGAAATACTTGTGCATAAAATATATTTTGAAAGTTGAACGCTAAATTATCAATCCTCACGCTTTTTTCCTCTCAGGATATTGTAACTATTCAGAATTAAGTTTGCTCAGCACATTCAGTAAACTGCTTAATGATCATTTTTTGGGGTTCGATGGTTTGAAGTGTGCTAGCCTTCCTAGAACTTTAAAAAGCTAGCCCCTAACGTGTCAGCTCTTGCCAATGCAGAAGTGTTATGCAACAGAAACTGTCACTTTTTTTTTTTCATTTCCTGAATGGATCTGTCAAGGACTTGCTATCCCAAAGGAAGAGTTAGTTTGCCTGTGTGGCTGCGCTCACACGTGCCATGGGAAACGCTGGCACAGGATGTTCCCTTTGTCTCTCGCTCCCTTGCATGCGCAGCTAAAGTTTCCATTCCTTGTGTATCTCTGCTGTTTGTTTCTCATCTGTTCTAGTGGCTTGGCAGTGCTTTAGTCGCTGGCCTCTTTTGCATTTGGTCTTGATTATGTGAGGCCAATCGGATTTTCATTTTCATGTTTGCTTATGGTGTCACTGCTCAAGTTTGTGTTACATGGCCTTTGTGTCAGCACTTAGGTACAGTTGGCACCCCTAGTTTTTTGTAGTCAGTGAATAGTAAGTCCTTGCAGTCCACTAAAGAACCTCTGATGAGACAAGAGAGATCTTTAATCAGTTTTGCTCTTGGCTGGCATTTACCAGGCATGCCTTTAAAGCTTTCTCTTTGAGCCTGGTTAAGGCAGAGAAGGAAGTCGTGACAACCTCGTGACTCTGAAGTTAGATAGAAGAAAAGAGGGATATTCAGGAAAAGAGCTTCAAAGGGAGAACACTCAAATATGAGAGGAGCAGAACTGAAAGGCAGCAGGAAAAGTTATTGGGAGAAACAGCTCCTAAAGGAATGGTGTTCTTCCATTCACCATAAGTATTATCAAAGCAGCAATATCTAATATATATACTCTTATCATGTCAGTGTTGCAAAATCCCTCAATTTTTAAACAGCATTAAAGATAGTGATTGATTAGACCACTTTTCAAGTTGTTATGGTTGTGACCTAGAAGCATAGGCCACCTGCACCTATTACCCTCATTAAAAAGCTTTAACACACTCATGGGAAAACACCAAGATAGACATTGGAACTGTATGCATGTCAGAAAACAGTTTTGGAATGTGTTTATGCATATCACTTGATTCCTGTTTCCATTAAGACTGCCAAGTGGGAAAATGCACATGTTTTTCCTTCACCAATCTTCAGCTCTTTCAGATTTATAATGTTATGGGTTCAGTTCACTGAGCACTTCTTCATGAGCGTTCAAAATTCTCTTACAGTTGTGATGTTAAAGAAATTTGAAATTGCCTATGTCAAGTTCCATGACACTGGAAAAGTACTAAATGAAGATGTAGCAGTTAATTAATGAACCTGTTAATACTTATACAGTATTTTATGAATTAGAAAGTTATGGATTAGTAGGTATCCTTAGTGTGCTCCCAAGCCTCAGGGAAATACCTTGTAAAAAGCACATTTGTATCTAAATACGTAATTTTCAATTCAAGGTGACTCAGAGTTCCCTGTCACATCACTACAGTCGCCCACTGTGGCAGTTCTGTGCGTCACCAGCCAACTGCTCTGAGGAGGAAAAACATTTGCCAATTCATTCTAATTCACACTTAGGTGATTCCTATGGGGGTATGACATAGACATTGCAATCAGTGTCCTGAGACACCTCGTAAAAACAACTCTGAAAAGATTGCCTGATTAACAAAATCTCAATCATGCTACATTTTCTAGCACAACGTAGCCCAACAGTGCATCTTCAACGTTATGCTCAGTGGAGTCAAAAATATATCCTTTGATGGCGTATAGTTACATCTAATCATAAAAGAGACTAACTCCACCAAACTGGTATTTTAATCTCTTTGAGAATGATATCATGTTGTTTTCTCCTTTTAATGAAATGCGGCCCGAATTGGAACGCGTTGTATCAAAGTGACTGATACTGCAAGTGCCACGCTGTGGGAACCTCAGACAAAACCCAGTTGCCATATAAAATGGCAATTTACTATATTTTACTATATTTTCTTCCTTCGTAATTTGGCGTAGGAGTATTAAAGTTTCAGAAGTTACATCCTTTCTAGGTTGTAGTCTTTAAAATAAGAGCCTCCTCCTTTCCCCCCCACTGCACTCCCTTAATCTGGTGATATTTCCTGGGCTCTGTACTGCTCTGCAATGAAGATATCCCTGTGAAAATTCATTTGCTGGCCAGGTGCATCCCCAAAACTGCCATAGGAAGCTGGATGCCCCATATAGTGTCAAATGTCCTGAGAGTATCCCTGAACAGACATGTGACTGCTCCATGTTCAGGGCTCAGATGATACCAAGGTGTTTGTTTCAGTTTTGTATTCAAATTTTCCATTTCCTGCATTTGATACCTGTTCCATCATCCTCGTAGCTTTGTTGCTTTGCATCCCATGTGTATTTTTCTGGTTTCTGTATCATTTTTCATGCGACGTTCGTGCTCTCTTATGGAAACCACTTTTCTTTTGCTCTTCTGTGTTTCAGAGAAGTATTTTGTTTTATTAATTTGACTGTTTTTATTGAGTCTCTTCAAGTGTTTACTATTCTGAAATCTGTTTTTTCCATAGATGTGTATAGCAACAACGATTACATGGTAGTAATACACAGTAGCAATGCAAGTCTTCTACCTGTAGGCTGGTGATACTCTTGAAATAATACTCAAAATTCTATGTCTTGTAGGTTTTTACTTTCTTTTTTATTGATTACCATTCCAAACCCTCCATTTCATAATTACAGCATAGCAACAGATTAATTCTTTGCAATTGGGATTAAAAACTTTTATTTTAATGCTGAATTGCAAATTTTGAGTAGAGAATCTTGTGGTGTTTGTGGGTGTTATCACAGCCATGGCACTGTTATGAAATTGGGGCACATACAGCATTAGCCTGGTTTATGTGTAAAGAAATTGAAGAAAGAGGATAAGGTTAATCTTAAAAGGATTTGAAATATTTTGTTTTCTACATAACACTGAAAAAATGTCTTTAAATAATTGGTTAAATCCTGCTCTACTGAGTTATGCAAACTTCTAATGAAGTAACCGTGGCATTTCCATTGTGGAACACTATGAAGACAGCAAAAGCAGACTTCAAAATTTTTGCTGCATGGATCTGCCAGTGCCTCAGCCTGGGTCAGTCAAAGGGTTTTTTAGGTGAGATACCTACAGCACAGATGGAATTCCTGCACTATCAGTGTGTAACTCTGGGCTGTAGCCAAGGATAACTGTCTGCACAAGTGTCCAATTCCTTTTGTTAAGATCTACCCTCTAAAGCCTTATTTTAGCTGTCCAAAACTGTTTTCCTCAGATTTTTGAGATAGGAGTTATAACTTGGCTTCAACAGAAAGATCAGCCGGGCACCTTTTTTAAATCAAATATTTAACCAAATTTCCTTTTTGCTGATCTTTCCAGGATCAGTCTTGAAAGCTCTTTATTTCTAGTTTCACCTAGACAGGATCCATTTATTTTGAAACATTTCAAGATTGCTGACATTTCTTATTTGGGTTAAAAAACACTGTAGGTTTTTATTTATAATCTTAATATGAAAGAGTCCCCAGTCACATCAGGCAGCTGATTCAGTCATCTTGCAGTCACTGGCTGTGTTATGGTGCAGATATTATTCTTTTGCCTTTGTTTGAAGCTGCTCTATGGATTTGTTAAGAGATCCAGGGAATCTTTCCATCCTCAACATTTTTATTTCCCCGTCAGCAAGTTTTTATTCTGTCCTGCATCCTGTACTGCTTGTAGGGATGTGAGGATTCCTCCACTTTGCAGCAAGTCTCAGCCTTTGAGATACCTACTGAAAATACCAAGTTCAAGTGGTTATTTATCCACACAGAAAAGATGGCAGAAAGGTGTTCATGTCCATAGATGTTTAGGTTCTTAAATTCTGTAGGTAGGAAAACAAAATAAATTTTAGTATTAATGTAAATATTAAAATTAGTCAAAAATAGTTAAATAATGAGCTGTTCTTTAAACACTGGGGGGATACAAATGGTAGCTGTTTCCTGCTTTGGGGAGTGATAATTCTGACCTGTGCATTAATCACCACATATATGTACCTAGCTGGTAATTTACATGTGCAGATATGAGAGAGTGTTGATATTATGTGGATTTAGACATTTTTTTAGTCCATCTCACACACACAGTGTTGGAAAGATGCCTGACTTCATTTTATTTGGTGTAAAGATCAAGGAGCATGTCATCTTTCTTCCAGCTAACCTCTTACTGTGGTAAATGTTTAGATTTTATTTTAAAGCATTTTCAGGTTCTGTATCTTGTAATTGTAGCACTGAACAGCAGGTTGCTGATAAACCTTTTTTTGGAAGCATGAAATGTTTATTGTTTTTTTTTCTTCTTTCCCTGACGTTACCACGTTCTGTTCCTCAGAATGTTTTCTCTTTCTGTGATTCCTTTTCAGCTGCTGCACATAAAGTGTGATAATGATGAACATATGTTTCAAAGACCCTCTGCTTTTTTCTGGTGTAACAATGAGGATTCACCTCCTTGTTTAGATATCTCTTCCATTACGCTTACTCCTAGGAGTTCTCCTGACTCTAGACTACCACCTGGATTGTTAATCCCACCACCTTCAAAAACTGGTCTTCCAAAACCAACCAGTGAATTCAGCTGCCCAAGACCTCGTGTAATCATGCCGTGCAAAAAGCTTTCTCAGTTTTGTTTTGGTTTTTTTTTGGCTTTCCTTTGTTCTCTGCCGTGTATTAACTTGTATAAAAAACGTGCATTTTGTACAGTGGTTAAAGGACAGAGAGAAGATGTATCTTAGGTTCTCTAGGGGTACTCCTAAAATACGGAATTTGTGAAGATTTGCTCTGATTTCTACATAGCTTTTTCTCTCCCACCCCAAAACATAAATTCACTTATTTCTCCAACATGTTTAAATTAGGCCATTAATGAATGATCTCTGTTTTATCTGACAATCTTGTGGTAAAAAAAATTTATCTTAAGAACAGTTCTTCAAAACAAACTATCTTAAAAGGTTCAACTTCAAGGGCTTCCTCCCCCATGAATTAATAGAAGAGCAATTAGCCATTAAATAACTTTTAGCATACTTTATAAAAACTGTGCAAAATGAAGACTGAAAATTGTTCTTAAATATGAAATGGGCATATTGCCTGCTTTTTCATATTAAGGTGCTTATTCTCTTGACTTTTCTTCCGTTTGCAAGTAATATTTGGCTGTATTTGGTGAACATCCTGGCTTTCTGCATGTGTTCACTAAATAAAAATGCTTCTTGTGCTCATATGTATTCAAAATACACATTTCTTAATTTACTTCCAGTTTTACTTAAATTAGCCATCTCCCAGCTTCAAATTACTCTGGTTCTCTGGCTGTGCCCAAAGGTGCCAGGGGGTTAATGTGGACACTGAGAAGAGCCCGTTGTGCCTAAACGCTGTGGGCTGAAATCTTTTCACAGCAGATGATCTTTGAAGTTGCAATGCTAGCTCATGTTGAGGACAACAATGTGTTAAAATCTTAAGAATTAGTTATTTTATGAAGTTGGTTCAGCCAGGGAATAACAGCGCCTGAGATTTTTTTATTATTATTATTTTTTCTTTAAGTAGACCAAAAAATAAAAGCAGCACGTTAAAGGTAGATTTTTCTCATGTTATGTTTCCCTATGTCTGGGTATAAATATCCCTTTTTTTTTTTTTTTTTAGATACTGAACAGTTACAGATCTCTTTTAATACAAATTGAAATATCAATTCAAGACTCCTAAGAATCACAGAACCTCCAAGAAACAGGAAATGCGGGACATGAGTCTAGTGTTTTTTCCTCATTAAACACGGCTTTCAGTGTAAGGCTGTGGATCAATATAATTTCCTTCTCAGCAGCTGCTGCTGAACCTCCAGAGAAAAACAGAGGTAGTTCAGGGCCACCTACAGACTTGGCTTAGAAATCTGTGCTGTGAGCTGTCAGAGGGCAGCTTCAGTGCTGCAGCAGGACCACTGAAGAAAGTGGCATTCCAAAATAAAGTTTAGGTCTGTGGAACTCTGGTGGGCAAGTAGTGCTAAAGGCTACCTGCTTGCCAGGTATTTTTTTTAATTTTATTTGTGTATTCTGAATAAAAGGATCCGCGTGACTAATTTAACTTGTGCTTAAAAATTTTCCCGTGAATAATTTGGGCAAGTTGAATCTTGTTTAAGAGTTAGCAGGCTTTCCCTGTGTCTGGCTGTATGGTCTTTCTAACACACAGAATGTACACTGGCTGAGGAATAACATGCACATGCAAACCAGTTTTGCCTTTGGGTTGGCAATCTCAGCTTTAATTGATTTCATTGTCTTTAGTGTCTAGTGTGATCTGACTTGACTGTGCCCTGCTTGCGTCCCAAAATAGTGGACTTGTGGCAGGGGGGAATGAATCGTTCAGAAACAAATATGACTGTAGAGCTACAGTAATTGTTAGGTTTGGGGTTACTTGGCTTGCCCAGCAGGTTTGTTTTTTTTTTTTTTGTTAACCTTCCAAATTGCTAGACCTTCCTAATGAAATCTCTTCAGTCTCACCTTCGAGGATGACAGTTTTCTTTTGGGTATTAATATTCTGTGTATGTCTAGGTCATTACTTATGGAAAAAAAGCATTTGAAACTTTGATCATGCCAGTTTCTTTAGCCTGTCAAATAAGAGATCACATAAGGAAGAATTTGGTAAACGAAAAATATTGGGATTGTGTTTCTTTTAACTGTGTTCTGTGGTGCCCCCAGCAGAGCACATTGTTGTTGCCATTATTACCTTACTTGGGTCTCGTGAACGTGTCTGTGTTTGTACCTCTGCAAGAGACAACTGCCTGTCACCAGCTCTGTCAGGTGTAACTGTGATACATTTCTGGCTGTACCAGATCAACTGAAAAGGGAAAGAATTACAATGCTGCTTATGTATTGGGGAGTTATAGCATGTATCGGGCTCTGTACTGCAAATGCCATTTGCTTGGTGTCAGGAACTGGTTTTTGCATGCTGATGGTTATTTTTAACTTTTTTTTTTTTTTTTTAATGTGGCTCTTATCTGCATGCTGAAGAATTCGGTGTTGTGATCTTTCTCGTGTGAAATATTGCCCTAATATTTATTGTCCTTATTGTAGGCAGGCAGTGTGACACCTAAATCACCCTCCACTGACATCTTTGATATGGTTCCCTTTTCTCCCATATCCCCTCAGTCATCAACACCTACTCGCAATGGTACACAGCCTCCTCCAGTACCCAGTAGATCTACAGAGATCAGTAAGTTTTGTAACAACTGACCTAATTTTTTCGCTTACTTTATTTTTTATTTTTTTTTTTAATAAAGCATCTTTAAAGTTTGACTTACATTTTGCATGAAAAGCCAAAGACAGTTTTTGTAAATTGCATTCGGTAATGCCATTTCATTTTTGTACCGTCTTCCCAGAGTCACTGATGTCGCTGCCAAGTTACATTATAAACAAACTTGCTAAAACTATTATATGAACAGTTTGAAGAGGCTTGGTTGGGGGATTTTAACTTGGCTTTTTTTTTTCACAGTCTCTTTTTTGTACCTCAAGCAATACTTTTACCTCCTGTTAGTTCTTTCCTTGTCAAGCCACAGTTCTAGCATCTAAAGCCTACCTTTCTGGGGAAGACAGCAGGTGGAGTAAGTATGGTAATGGTGATGAAGAATGGAGAGCTGAGGAAATCCCTCAAGGAGTAAACTGTCTTGGAATGCTGTTTTTAATACTTCTTTTCATATTATGCACAGCTTTGGGGTTTTTTTTTTTTTAGTCCTAGCTGATGAACCTCTCCAGGTCTGTGAACCAGTCCTAAAAGGTCTTCAAAAGGTGATTAACAACAGCAATTTAATTTTACAAAGACTTGAAGGCACCTAGGATAAGGTTCTTGACTTCACTGGGAGTCTTTTAGGAGTCCAGTATTTCTAAAAGCTTTAGAAGTCCCTTGAGGGAGAGGAGAGAGGAGCAGACACAAGTGGTGTTAGAGGTTGTACAAATTACAAATACCAGTCTGTGTGTAGCATCTTCTGTTTCTGATGCTTATTTTCGTACTGAGAAGAATGTCTGTCACCTTCTAAAGAGACAGTAGATCTTGAGACTATTAGTTTAATAAAAATGCTCTTTTAAGAGAAGATTTTAAATAAGTTTATGAATTTCTATGGGATTCTAGAAAGGTACATTAATAAAATTTTAAACTATTATATTAAAATAGTTAATATTAATTATTCTCATGTAGCTTAAAAGAATATTAGAATAAAACTGTTCTCTTTGGAGAATTTTATGGCTTTGTTAATAACAACAGTAAAAAAAGCAATTAAAAGATACCCCTTCCAAGCACTCCTTTTGTTTCAAATTTTTTTCTCTGAAGTTACAGGCAATACTATAAAAATAGACCGAAATGTGCATATCCAGTTTCAATAATGGTCACTGAGTATCTTGACCTATAATTCAGTTCAAGATACTTTTTTATCTATTGTCCTACCGCTGTTCCATTGAAATTGTGACAAGAGATTTTGTGGGACCCAGTGCTCAGTGCTGAGGGCTCTTGGAAATTCCAGTTTTTGTAACTCTAGAGGTTTTTGCAATTGTTTAGTCAGTAAGTTTTGTAATATATATATATATAAAAATAAGTTGCTTATTCAGTGATACATGCTTCTCCCTGCTCCTTCAGTCTGTCATGGTACTTTATATGTTGAAAATTCATGTGTTCATTGGCTATTAAAGCACTTTGGCATATTTCAAAAATGTCATTTGAACCAGAAGATGAATATTTTATAATCAAACAAGGGCTTTACTGTCTTAGATGAGAAAGTTCAGCTCCCATAAGAACCCCACACAAGCTGTGTAGTGTTACATTTCTATAATAATGGGCAGCAATACGTTGTTTTATGTGGTGATATTGCTGCCAGGACAGGCAAGCTGGCATTTCTTTCTCCAAGTCAGGTGGGTGGCAACCAAGAGGAGCCAAATATTTGGAGTCTCCCAATTTCTGAGGTCATCTTTTCGTGTTCCTATCTCTTTATTTGTCACTGCACTCAAGCAGGGTTGTTTTCCATCACTTTAAGTGAAATGACAGGGTGATTTTGTTGGATTTTACAATTCTATAACCTTCACCATTATCATATTCAGTAGATGGGAATGGGGCATCTATTTGCTATAGTCGACCTCAGTTGCTCCGTTTGTCTGAGTGGGGATGATCTGCCTGTTACCTGGGGATGGTACTTGAGCTGCTAAAGCAAAATGTGCTTTTGAAAGCCAAAGTTCATCTCGCTCATCCACTGGCAAGTTTGACAAGTCAGCCAAAAATAACTCTGCCCAGGAAAGACATGGCCCATTTGTAGGAAACCAGAGACAATACCAAGAACTTTGGATTCCACCAAGAACCAAGAGCTTCGTAGGTAAGAAATGCCAGAGTTAAAATTTTGCTTAACAGCTTTTTCTGTGTTAATTGTGGGGGTTTAAATGATACCCTTGGCTTTGACTATCTCATAGTATTGTAGTCTAAGAAACCCAGCATTCTGATACTAGAGGAGTGCAACAGGGACCTTTTTTTTTTTGGAAAGTCAGCTATCTCCAAGGTGAATCATCTTTAAAATGTAAGAAAATTCTTGAAATTTTGAGTTCATATTCAGCAATGTAGTTACTCAGTAAATATCTGCTCACTACTGGCTATATCAGTGATAAGAAATAGATTATTTTTACCTATTTTGAAGGAGAAAATAGCATGAGTTTTAGACAGGAAGCTGCAGATCATACAAATGCGTGCTGGCTCTTTAGGTAATAATTGCAAAATAGTGCAATGTCACCAAAAATGCAATGCTAGAGACCATGCTGCTGCCTTCTCATGAAATAAGGGTTTGCAGATGTTCTTGTATGTTATCTGAATGGGCAGAAATAATTATTTAATTTAATTAAAGGAGGAATTAATGTATGTATTTCTTCTCGGCGCAGCATTATTACTATATCTCCGAAAAGAACTGGAGAGGAATATGCTCTGTTGAGCTGTTCAACATTTATTTCACTCAAATGCATCAAGAACAATTCAAGGTCACAATTGGGTGATGTAAAAATCTGTTCCAAGATTCTCTCCTTTCAGAGATATTTAGGAGTACGGTCTCAGAATAATGACTGTAATAATTCCAAAAGAAAGAAACAGAGAGTAGCCTGCAGCTACAAGAAAGGCTTCCTGGACTTCCCTGCCTCAGATTATTCCAAATATTTTCTTGGGTGCTTGTCTGAGTGTGATTAATTTTTATTTGTCATCACAGCTGCTCCAGTGCATCTGGGGAAAACATATATCAGCATAACAGGCATCCTGGCCTGAATCAGGAACAGTGTGGCAGCAGGAGCAGGGAAGTGATTCTTGCCCTGTGCTTGGCACTGGTGAGGCCATACCTTGAGTGCTGTGTCCAGCTCTGGGCCCCTCAGGTCAGGAAGGACATTGAGGTGCTGGAGCAGGTCCAGAGAAGAGCAACAAGGCTGGGGAAGGGACTGGAGCACAAGTGCTGTGAGGAGAGGCTGAGGGAGCTGGGGTTGTTTAACCTGGAGAAGAGGAGGCTCAGGGGTGACCTCATCACTCTCTACAACTCCCTGACAGGAGGCTGTAGCCAGGTGGGGGTTGGTCTCTTCTCCCAGGCAGCTCTCAGTAAGACAACAGGACTCAGTCTTAAACTGTGCCAGGGGAGGTTTAGGTTGGATATCAGGAAGAAATTCTTTACAGAGAGGGTAATCAGGCATTGGAATGGGCTGCCCAGGGAAGTGGTGGAGTCACCATCCCTGGAGGTGTTTAAGGTGAGACTGGATGTGGCCACAGTGCCATGGGCTGGGAACCACGGTGGGGATGGATCAAGGGTTGGACTTGATGATCTCGAAGGTCTTTTCCAACCTGGTTGATTCTATGATAACACTGTGTCTGGATGATAGCTAAGGTAAAGAGTGGGATGTCAAATGCAACAGAAAAGCCAAATATTTGTAGTTTTGTTTAATAATTGCTAGTTTTGAATTTATCATAGAGTGCAGGTGGCTATTCTCCAGTACTGCGTGGTTCTTCTTCTTCTGAGTGTCAGATAGGCCCCAGAAACAAGAATTTATTACTTCTTCATGTCTTTCTGTGGTTTGAGGTGCAGATGTAAAACGTCGGCATTTCATGGGGTTTGAATTTGTTGATCACTTTCACAAGCTGGAAATTTCTATCCATCCAGAAGGGAAAGGGAAGGGAAATTACATGTACTGTTCAAAAGAATCATTTTCAAAGGCTTACTCGTTGCTGTGTATTGGAGAAAGAAATGCCTGTCTATGCCACAATTATTTTGGGGAGTGTGTCAGGCAAGATATTCTTGTTAAAGTTAATCTTCATGCAAATACCTTAGCCTGAAATAAAAAAATACCAATCTATCCCATTTCTGCTAAAAAGGAGTCTCCCCTTCATCATCAGTGGAGTGAACACTGGCAGATAAGCTCATGGAGATCCCATAGTGCAGCTCTGCAGTGATGAAATTCTAGTATTTCTTCAGCTTTTGATCAAAAGAAAATACTGATGATGTTATTGAATATATCTCAGAGAACTGTGTCCCTCTCTCACTCTTAGCAGTACAGTCTCTCATATAACACATAAACTTTAAATGCAGAAAAGCAGCTGTACTGTGGACTTTTTCAGCTGGGTTACTGAAATAGGTTAGCAAGTTAGAATAGAGACAATTCTCAAAATAATAGTTTTCCCAGAAACCAAGCTAGGTATTACTTCTTTATTTTGAATTTGATTCTGTGAGGGGTTTATTAGGCTCTGTCACTTGATTGATTTTAAATTCTGCCTTGAACACAGTGTAAAGTCAGAAATCTTTCACAATGAAGGAAGGAGTGAGATTAAAGTCCCATTCAAGGAGCTAAAACTTCTGCCATCCTCCTGCTAATGAGCTCAGAAGTGCTGCCATTATTAAAAGCCAATAATAAAACATGAATGAGATAATATCCATAACAGGGTAAAAAATACTTGCTTTCAAAAATAGTGATGTCACAATTCAGTACTAAGAAATGTGAAAGTTGTGTTCTTTACAGCTTTCTCCTAAATACATTCACAGAATGTTTGCAAAGTCGTCGTGTTGGAACTGTGCTTTTGGCTGCCTAACCACCCAGAAAAATGTCAGCCCCATTTAAGGGTCAAAAGAAAGAAAATGGACCCACATAGTGAACAAATAGATTATTGAGGGTCATAAAGCATAATCACTTTTTTTTGCCCAGTAGAGGTTAAATTGAAAGCCAAAGCTGCTACGTCTGAAGGTTACTTGGTAGGAGCATCAGAGCATCTAAGGACTCTGGTTATACTGGAGCAGCCCCATTTTGGCTGTGAAAGAGACAGGGGATGAAGGAGATCCTAAATTTTACATTGGATTACCCTATTTAAAGTCTCTTTTGCACGCAGGTGGTCTGCCTCTGCCAGGAAAAACTAGATTTCTTCTTGGCTCAAGTGGGCTTTTGGAATAAGGCTCTCTGGTCTGGACCATCTCCTGGTCCCACGGGAACAGTTTGTAGCTGTTTAGCCACAGCTTTTGAAATATGTAATTAATCAAGTTCCTGCTCCAGTTTCTGTACTTTATTATGTGAATGTCTGTATTTTATTGTGGGGGTGAGTGCTGGTAGCTGCCAACTATTTAAAATGCCCGTTGTGCAGCCCCATAACACCTAATTGATAAAGTCAAAACACACTGAGACCGATATGCACAATAAATGTCAAAGAGCCTAGAGAGGTACAGGTCTAAAATTCGGCCTCTAAGGAGGTCAAAATAAAGACATCTGTGTAACCACTTCCATGTCCTTCACCTCTGGTAACACTGCAGCATGGCGGGGGGGGTCATTTAGTGGTCAGCTGGCATATTTTGGATGTTAAGGGTAAATTTTGTGCTTAACAAGAAAACTCTGCCAGTCACTTCTGGGGTACTAATGGCCCCTTTTACTCTCACCCTCTAGACATAGCATTGCTTTAAGGTAGGTAGAATGCTTACCAGGTTTCTTGCTGGACAGCCATGAAAGTTAGGAGATAGGATATGGTTTCTGTTTTTTCTCCACCAGTGATAAGACTGTAGTAACTTGATTCTGTAAATTCTGCAGTCAGTGTGGTTGGGTTGGGTTAGCAAAGTTATTTTCTTACTTCTTTAGTTTTACCCAGTGTGAGATAGAAAAAGTCTGTATAGATAGTACCACTGCTTGTAGAGGAAAAAAAATAACCTATTATTGAGAAGGAAAAAAAACCACACAAGCCCCCCCAAAAAAACAACCCAAAATGTTTGGGCTGTCAGATACAAAGAACAAGCATTATAATGTTCTGATATGAAAAAAAGACAAACAAACAAAAAATGAACAGAAAAACAAAACGAAACAAAAAACAGTTGTATTGGAAGTGTTTCTTCTTGTTCAGACAAAAAAGAAACAGACACACACCTACAGAATCTATACTGAAGATGGAAAAAGTGAGAAAAGGTGTGGTATTGAGAGAGGGAAATTTGCAATCATTCCTTTTATGGATCCAGATTTAGTGGCTTTTTAGAGTAAGTGCCAGTTCATGGTCCTTTGCTTTTTTTTTTTTTTCAGTTTTCCTTTCTTGACTTGATCTTATCCAAGGTTTAAAAACCCGAAAGTTCTTAGTTTTAGTTACTGCCAGCTGAGGAAACTGCATCAAAGGCCTTGCCTTCCCTGAGTGAGAGCAGTGTCTTGTCCTTAACCTGGGAAGTGGCAGGTGAAATTTGAAAACTAATGTCCAGCTGTTTCCTCTTCATTTTTGAAAGTCCTTATACATGTAGATTCCACAGCACACTTCAGTAGAAGATGCCCTCCTCAAGTTGCGACTTCTCGTCGGGTCTCTAAACTTCCTCCAGAAGGCACAAACATTAATGGAAGCTAAACAGGAGCTGAAACAGAGGTTGGATGGTGTTCTTGAAAAAAAAATATTTGAGTATTAAAATTAGGAAAACTGCTCAAGGCCTGGCTTTCAAATTTAGATGTTAAAAGTGGTGGTTAATCTGTTGCGTGTCTGGTGGTGCTATTATTCAGCTCAGGAGGAGATGTAAGCTGCCTTTTTCAAAGCACTGTTGACATAGCCCATACCTCTGCCCTTGGTGACTCACTTTTCTGTTGTTCCAGAGAGAGACCTTTTTGGAGCAGAACCTTTTGACCCTTTTAGCTGTGGAGCAGGAGATTTCCCTCCAGACATTCAGTCCAAACTAGATGAGATGCAGGTAACTACCGAGTTACGCAGTGTTCAGTGGCTGGGAGCCTATTCTTGAAATACATGTTTACAGTATTCTGAAAATGTATTCTAGGCTGTACACCCAAATGCACAGAAAAAAAACCCATATTTCTGACAATTCCTTTTGTAAGTATGTCTCCTGGCTTTTGAGTTGGAGTTGGGATTTGCCTAAGGAGCCTTACCTGGTACTAATACAGTCAGCTGCACTAATGTAGGCTTTCATCAAAATGGTTTGGGAACTACTCCCTGGGAGGAGAGTGAGCAAGCTGAAAAACAGAGCTGATCCAAGAGCCTCTGGTCTTGTTACTCTTCAGCTCCAGCAATCATCACCATCCCACTGTACACTCCTCTTTCCCTCTGTGGCATCAGTTAGGTTTTTCATAACACTGGCGCAGGCAAACGTACGTGCTTACGGGGACGGGGCAATTTTCGGCTGCCTTCTGTGTTTTAAAACAGCTGTGTGGCACTCTGGGGCAATTAAACTTTGGAGAATCGATTCAAAAATTCTGAAGTTGTGGAGTTTTATCAGAACATGTTTGTTGATTCTGAAACACTCAACAGTATCCACTCAGTTATTAACCCAGTTTTAAAACAATTCTTGGAGAAAGTCCTCAAGTTTTGGAATACATCACACTTGTCAGTCAGACTTTCCAAACTCCTAGTTCCTGGCCAGCTTCTTATATTTATTTTTTTTCAGGCAGCCTGCTGGCGAAAGGGAACACTGAAAATAATGAGAACTTGAATTTCTAGGACCCTGGATCCTTAGTGGAATGTGTTCCCAGGGTTTCCAGCCCTCCTGTGTCTCAGGAGCCCACAAAGTCCAAGAGCACTAGACCCTTGGGCTCCTTTTGTTCCCGTCTTTTGCCTAGAGAGCAGCAGAAGCATTTCAAAATGGCTTAACTAAGATTTAAATACCATTTCATTTCCTGAGTAAATTTTTTTAATTTCTGTCCATTGTGAAATTTTCTTTTCCTTGTCAGTTTAGAATGGTGCCACTGACAAACTCCACTAAGTGTGAAGTAAGAAATTTAGCTTCTTGGTCCCCTGTACTCTGCCCCATTTAACCTCAAAGAGCAGCTAAAAGCCAAAACTGGCTTCTTTGCAATTCCTATAAAAATGCTTGTGTATTGTGAGTGTTATAATGTTGTTACCAAGCCCTTTAATTAAAAAAAAAAAATCTTACAGCACTCACATTGATATATATCAGAACTTCCTTTGTCTATAGCCCATTTTAGGGAAAAGTTTAATGAAGCAACTGTGGCTACTAGGAATAATCCTATGTCAATATTTAAATGTCACATTCTAAGAGTTCCTGTTACAGGTAGTGTTGTGACAAAGTTTTGAGTTGTTAGCCTATAATGTTGCAAAGTGCTGTCACCTCGTAAAGCATCAGGGAATGGAACAGTAGAATATTCTAACTTTGGCCAAAGCAAAGGCTGTGTGCAGTTATTTTACTATGTGATTGGTGCAAAATACAGATTGAAACATGTTTTTTCCTAATGCCTCTTTTATCTTCTTGTGCTTTCCTGGCTACGCAGCGTCAGCGATGGTTGGTATATCATATTTTAATAATGGTATTTAAAGCATTGACAATTGAAACATGCATGTGTTTGTCATGTGTTTTTTATTTTTTTTGTGTATGTGTCTATATATAAAAGCTTTTAAGATTTGTGTTTTATATATAAACCTCTAAGTCAAAGTCATTTTCAGTTTTAGCTGCCTACAATTTTTAAGGTAGGGGACAGCTGACTGTACTTTTCTTTAGACGGTCTTATCAGGTGCTAATACTAAGGCTTCATTTTCGTCGCTGTTTGTTTTCTTGTGTGCTAATGAAATCATCAAATTGTCATTAGTGAAATGGTTTAAGCCAAACCTTTGATACCTGGATTGTTGTGCCAGTACAGTCATATTCGTGAACGTATTTTTATTTGGAAATAATCATTTAAAGCTTTGCAATGAGACTCAACAGTTGTTAGATACACAGCCTGTGAGAAGGAAGGTGAAGTGGGCTCTGCAAAAGTTAAAAGCACAGAAAATCTAATGTGCTCTGGGAAATCCAACATTAAGAAAGATGAAAGAAAAACGTGGGCATGTTTTCTTGTCTGAAATGCAAAGTGAAGGAACTTATTTTCTTCGCATCATGAAGTAATCATGTTTTCCACCAGATATATAAAGGTAAGTTGTTTACAGACACCTATAAGAGATCCAACTATAAACTTATCCCAGGAGGGTATTAAATACAGCTCATCCTGCACTGGGGATGGCAAGCAGGCTGCCCTACCACCAGCCTCGTAGGAGCAGCTCAGCCCAGACTCTGCCCCTGTTTGTCGAGCAGAGGGACAGGAGGTGCCTCAGCAAACTTGCCCCAGTGGGCAGAAAAGCTGTCCTGGCTTACCCTCCTGTTGGAAGGTGATCTGTAAGCAAAGCGGGAGAGGAAAGCACAGCACAGAAGAGGTACTGGAAAATAAACTCTTAAGGAGTGGGTGCTTTTCCTTTGCTTCCAGTATTCTGAATTTAATGAGATATCAGATGAAGTTTTCCAGCTCCTGGACAAACACTTTTATTTTTAAGCTTCAATGGGGATCCAAATTTCACATTTTAGCTTTCTATTCCATTTCTCAGTCCAACCCCTGTTGATCTTGTTGGAGAGCTCAAAACTCAGACATGTGCTGAGATGTGACTTTTACAGCTCAGGCCTCTCTCTGATGACTATCCAACCTCCTGTTTCCCTGCACCCTTATACTGAAGCATATTTTCATCTTTGTTTTGACTGTATCCAGACATTATTAAAATGAATGTCTATTTTCCCAGAAATCTTGCAGTGAGGAGAAATTTCCTTGGATTGTGAATCATACCAGCAGCAGCTGCTATAGTTCATTAAAACCCCAAGGTAGTTCATATCATAAAGCTTCCAGGAGGTGCAAGCCATTCTTTCTGCATGTCCCGAAGCAGTCAGTAGGCTTGACATCTTTCCATTTGAGATAAGTTATGCTCAGCCCTCTAAATAATCCTCTCAGAGATATGTAAATTTATCATTGCTTCACTGGGTTTGTGCTGACTTAAGCTCATAGAGTGAGTTCACTGTGTAGTGATAAGTGAGTTAACCTCAGAGCCATAAGGTTGACTTTGGCAAATTTATCAGGCTGATAAAATGACAGTTCTTTGTCTTTTATTATTTACTGATTTTAACCAGAATAGCTCAGGTCTTCTTATCATTGGCACCAATTTAAAAAAAAAAAAAAAAAAAAAAAAAAAAAAAAGAGAGAGTTCTGGAAGATAGATTGGTGTTTGGGCTGCTTTTCTAGTGAAAGTAACCTCTGTTCCTCTCTTTAAGGGACTAATCATTTCCTTTAGTACAATACTGTTACTTATGGGTCTAAGATGTTCAGTCCTTCTGTTAAATTGCCTTTAAAGTAAAAAAAAACAACTTACTTGACACTGTCACCATGGGGATATGAGCACAGAAACAAGGCACAATGTAGATGAAAAATTTCATAGCCTGCTCCATTCCCACTCCTGGCCAGTACGAGGGGGTGGTCTTTTTCTATATTCCCCGAAAATCAGCAGATGGACAGATTCTTCTGGCCTAATAGAAGTTCCTGACCCAACAGGAGTTTCTGTTTCCTGAACCTTTAAAGTAGAGGAAGCCATAGGATGCATGGTTTTTAATGAATGGGCAGTGTTATGTTAGAAACAAATATTATTAGAAACTGCAGTGTCTGAATTTCACAAGGCAAAATAATTGAAATGCTGTGTATTAAAATTAGTGATACATTTTATATACATATATAGATACAAAAACATGGTTACCAAAAGCTTATTATATATATAATTTAAAAAAATCTACCTAACAAATTAGTGGAGTCTTTTAGAAAAAAAAAATAATATTTTATAATCTGCTTGGTCATTCCAACTGATTTCCTTATCATTACAGCTGTGAATGCTGAGGTGAAAGTAGGCATTGACTGTACGGTGGCTACTTTAATGGTCATACATCAGCTTCAAGTAGGAGCCATAAACCAGAGAGACCTGTGCAGCTCAGATGTATAGATAGAACCTGTAGTCCTGAAAGCACATGTAGCACTCAGTGTTTTGCACTGCTGGGAGAATTACAGCATGGGATTCTGAGTCTCCTATCTGCATTAATCACAATTCCACTCTGGATGTACCGGAGAATCTATTCTTAAAGCCTTGTCTTCCCATGGCTTGCTTGACTACAGCTGATTGGATTTATTTATTTATTTAAATTCTATCATATATTTGCCGAAGGATAATTTTAGCGATTCCAAAAACTATCTAAAAATCTGGAGTTATTTTGCAAAACCTGAGGGATTAGGAATGGTGATGGGTGTGGGAGATCTGAAGTCTGTGCTTTCCTGGTCTTTGGAAATTTGATTGCAATCACTTGGCCAAGGAGTCTGCTGGATGGAAATATTTTTATCCCTTTTTTTTTTTTTTTCCCTTTAGAGGGTTGCAATACAACTTTCCTTGGTTTGTACTCCTACACACTTGCCCTGTACTTAAATATTCATGAGGCCTGTGAATGCAACTAGTGACAGCACCTGGCAACCATAGCATTGGCTTCTTTTAGAACAGACAATAGTTCATTACGATAATAAAGTTTAAAAGCTTTTTCAATAATTATGATACAGAAAGAGCAGCAGTCTCTTAATGGAGAGACATTAACATTGATCCCACTGCAAATATGTGAAAATGTGATTGCTTTAAATGCAAAAATGTCACAGCTTAAAAGAGGAGGAGGAGGAGTAAATGGGGGCAGGGGGAAGTGGCTGGAGGGAAGTTGCAAAAGGAAAGGTCACAGTTATTCAAGACAGTAGAAACTCTTCTAAGTCACAGCACACAAAAACGATGTGATAAGTAACAAAATATCAGTTTATGTGGAATAAAACAAAAATTTAAAAACTCCACACAAGAGCAGTGAGGTGGATGTGCTTCCGAAATGCCTAATCTGATTTGCTCTCAGCTTGCTGGGAAAAGGGCATTGGAAGGGCAGCTACTTCAGACACCACCAAAGGGTGTTTAAATGTACATAAGAAAGATAAGAGCACGTGTGACAATAATGGGATATGTGCTTGGTGAAGGGTCTCTAGATGGTTTGTTAAACCAATGTCTGTTCTGCTGTTGCAGATGATCAACCATCCTCGAGTTTAAGCAACAACTATCCCTTTTCCAGCCTCAAAACTGGAAGCAGCCTTTAGATACTTTAAAAGTTCTGCACTTCAGGCACATTTTAACTGTGGGATTTACAATTGAACAGATTAGACTGTAGGGCACATTCTCTGAATTCTCCTTCTGTGTGAGCAATCCTCCTTTGGCTGCAGTTACATCAGTAATTGGTACCCTTCGGGTAAATGAACAATGTCTGTTTATAACAGGATGTGTTGGACTTGGAATTTCAGCTACCATTTGCTTGAAACATCTTCTGCACCCAATGTTCTTCCTTTTAGTCCTTTGAAAAAATACAGAACAACAACAAAAACCAACGACAAAAATATATATAAAAAGTCAAATACGCCAATGAGCCTTGGCAGCAGCACCACCATCTCACCCAGGTGGAGCAAACAGGGTAACACAGCTGGGGTGACTTTACTCTTGAAGGTCAAGCCACAATTATTCAGCTTATTTTAAAAGAGAAAGGGAAATGAGAACAGGAGCACTTTTCCTCTATTAAAAATGCAGTTGTTGCTTTAGAATTGGTGCAAACAAAGTACCTTTTGAAAGCCAGACACTTACAAAGCACACACAAAAAAGGTACCTGTAAAATTAATTTCTTTAGCATTTAGCTTATAACCTTTTGAGTGTTTCTACCAATAAAACTAAGTGAGTAAAAAAGAGGAATTTTAGTCTGAACTTTTAAAGACATTCATTGCACTTTCTGAAGGCCATTTTATTTTATTTCACCAAATTACATGCCTTTAAAACGTGTAATTTGTTCATTTGCAGTAGAGCAAGCGTGATTTTATTTGCCTTTTTCATGAAGCTCAGATGGCAGTGGGCGTTAAACGCCTGTCGATTTAACTGCACAGGGAGTGATTCCAAACCCACCTCTGAGATGTGGTAGAGCAATTTCTGTTGGGCTGCTCTTAAGATAAGGTATTACTGAATGTAGGAGACACCTGGGATTAGTAACAATGACCATGTCTTACTTCTATTTCTAAAGTATAAATATAGTAAACTCTTTGCTCATATAGCCCTGATCTTTCCTGCATGTAAATAACGTTGAATTTTACTCAGTAACAAAGTGGTGCAAGTCAAGCTTGTTTGTGTTTCTGTCAACCTACGTACGTGACTATTCAGTATTGTTAATCTATAGTATTTTCTTCGTTTTATATACATATTGTGTTTATTTTGTTGTGTGACATATATGTTTTGTAAGTTAACCGTTAAGACTTATTAGAAATCGGCCGACCAAATAATGTAAATGTTTGTGGATTCAGTCTGAAGTATCCTTGCAGTTTGTCTGCCCAATGATAGGTTCAAATCTAGATGTTTTTTAAAAAGAGAGAGTAATCCTCCAGAACTCGCTTTCCTTTTTACTAACTGTGTCTTATCTTATTGCAGGAGGGGTTCAAAATGGGATTAACTCTTGAAGGCACAGTATTTTGTCTTGACCCATTAGACAGCAGGTGCTGATGCCAAGAAAGCAAATGTGAAATTACTACGCGGTGGGTTTTTTTTCTATTCCTGGACACGCACTCACAGATACTATCCATGTGCCAAAAAAATTGCTTTTTTCGACATTTTAAACCCTTGTGAGGCTTGCTCCTGTAAAAATCCGACTTTGTTCCAGCCTTTCTCTGTACAAATGTAAAAAGTTGTATTTGTTTATGAATTATGAATTAAATTACGCTGTGGTGTTTTCTTTCTCTTGCACTTTGGCCCGAGTTTACTACGCTTTATGACTCTTAGCTTGGGAGAGTTCTTCAGAAAGGTCACACGTACCTCTCTCTGCTGGCAAACGTGCAGGCATGATTTTTTACATAACACTTTACCTGGCAGCATTTTGAAATTACGCTTTTAAGGCATTATTTAACATTCAAGCAGTAAAATTAATAATATCTACTCCAAAATGTTCAATTTGCAGTGAAAAAGCATAAAATACTGACCATTATTATTTGCTTCAAAGGTGAATCTGGATGTAGTGTCATTGATTTCCATTACTATGTGTGGTTACTATGCTGTATATATGTTGTTATTAGTTTATGAAATACAGAGTTTGGCTCCTGAATTCATGTTTTAGAACCTAACAAATTGTTGGTCTGCTAATTAGCGCTTAATAAGCCTGCTAAATTGCAGGAGGGTCAAAGTAACTGCCTCTTGATTTGATATTTTATAGCTGAATTTAAAGTATGTAATTTGGAATCCATTACATGCCAACCATAACCTTAAAAGGAAGATTATGGTATTGCATTTTCTTAGGAATTTATGTGATTTTTGTACATAAGCAGGCACTGGGCTCGGTTCTCTTAATTGCTTTTGACACCTGAGTGTTTACAGTCAGGCTCTGTTATTTTTTTCCACTATCTGCTTTTATGTTACATGTCTGTAATTTTGAAGCTGGCTGCAAAGAATTCAGTATAAGTTAGTAAATTTTTCATGTTACAGAAATACCTGCACACTGAAATTTTCAGCTGCTGGTGAGTTGAGTGCTGACCTATCTATGCACACTCTTCATTCATCTTTAGCATAAGCAATAAAATTCCCTCTTAAACCTATCTCAGAAAATTATTATCATTTGTTCAATTAAAAAACTTTAAAACCTCTAATATTTTCCCCTCAAGAAAAAAATGAATTTTCAGATTGTTTCCTGATTTTTTTTTTATGAGATCTTTTTTTTTAATGTTTCTTATGGTTTTGTCCTTAACAATTACAGTTTACACCAAACCCAAATTTGTCAACTTTATCATCACGTGTGTATTGTTATGCCTATTTCAACAAACTACTTTTGCATGTACCTTTTTGGAGTTCCCTGAAATGGATGGGACTATTCCTTTGCTGAGTTTGACACATGCTCAAGTACCTTGCTGAATGGGGGCCTTAATGTCTTACATTACATTAGTCTTCCTCTCTCTTATTCTGTGGTCATCATTCATATAGAGTATTATATAGAAATATATATATATATATATATATAAAAATATATGAAATCACTAATGGATAGAATAGTATATGTTTCATAAAGAAAAGTCTTTATAATTTTGTTTGTCATATAGTATTTTGGAATTTGTATAATGAGGATGTTTAGTAGCCATAACAATGGCCTTTTTTAACAAATAGAATTTGTATTTTTATTGTACTTTAAAAAGCTTTGCATAATAAGCATCTATTTAGTGGTCATTTATTATCAATGGTAACACTAAGATAATGTTTGCACATTTTAAGAAACCTTTTTCGTTACTGATTTTTATGATAGTTGACTGCAACTGGCATGGTTAAACCTTACATACCTGGTCAATCCATACAGAAAAAAAAAAGAAATACTTTAATCAACACAACAGCGCATTTTTAATTTTTATGTGATCCAATTGGAAAATGTATTTCTATGTAATCTCAAATGTCTGTTTAATTTTGCCTAAAATAAATGTTTTTAAATAAATTGCATCCTAGAACCCAGTGTTCATTCGGTAATGGAAGGGAGGGTGGGGAGGTGCTGAAGGGCTGGGCAGGACCTGCCACAAAGGATGGTTTAGTGCTGGAATGTGTCAGTCACCTCACATCCAGGAAGGGATCTCATCTCAGGGCAGAATAGCTCCAATCACCTTTATTATTGAGTTTGGTCTAATCTGTAGTCCACAGGGAAAAATCTTATATATATCTGCAGCTACATAATACTAATTATTAGGGGGTAACACTCTTAGCAGTGCTCCCTGGATTAAGTTGACTTTTCTTACTGCCTTCTTTTTTTTTTTTTTTTTTACATGTTTCTCTGCTCAATATACTTGACTGCTGACTGACCCTAGTGGTCATTTAAGGAGGAAAGGATGCAACTCAAGTTTACTGAACCTTAGAGAGCAACCTCTGTACACCAGATGTATCAATGGACAGGCTGATGCAGATGGTGTTGATGCCACTGAGAAAACTAATCTTAAACTACTGGGTAATTATTTCCCTTTCTCTTTGAGCTTAATACTCTAAACCCATCTATCCACTTCCATTTGTGGAATTGGGGCTTCAACAGTTGAGGGGAATGGATGCTGTCAGGCCTAGCAGGTAAGGAGCTTTTGTCACCTCCTGTGAGCTCTCAACACAAGCTGCTCTTTCCTACCAGTATCAGTGTCCTTTTACAGATAGTGCAATAACATCTTGGGCTACATCTTCAGACTGTTACTCTAAAAATACAGATTTGAGAGCAGTACAAGGAGCCTAGGTGACTGTTCTTGCCCTGGTCAGGGTAAATGGGAGTACTGCTGTTGCTCACAACAGAAGGTTGGTTGTCTTACTACAAATTCCATTCTTTTCATTATCTATTGAAAGCACAAGCTCTGAGCTTTCTGAAAGCATCAAACAAAACAAACAAACTTGAAAGCTGCTTCGGGCTGAGAATGTGAAGTGATTCTTCTAATTGTGTGACTACAGGCATTTCACTGCAGCATTTAAAAAGGGAGTAACATCATCTACTAGGTTAGAGATATAGTGCTAATGAGTGATGAATAAGACTTTTTTTTGACTTGTAAATTTGCCCTCCAACAAAAATAAAAGAAAAATATCACTGCAGCTGTGTGCTGCCTGTTTTAGTCCAAACTTTTCTCTTTCTTTTGGATGCCTTTCCTTTCCATTTTTATTTTTTCTTCTTTAAACTCTGATTGCCCTGCTGATCATGCTGACTGTGGCTGTATCACTTCTGGGTGTCTAACACTACATTTTGTATTTTCTCTCTTTTTAACCTTTGATAAACCTCTGAGCATCACTGTAGGATATTTTCACCTTAGTTCATTGTCTTTACTTCTGTTGGGTTTGTAAGTGGCTGTCTTGTCCTTCCTTGTGACAGATGTGTGATTTGTGCTAAGCATATAATTGATCAGATTGCTCAAATTGGCAAAGATCAGCTTCTTCATGTGGTAAAAGGAATTATATTCTGGTTTGGCTTCACTGATGGAAAGGAAGAAAGGAAGGAGAAATTCTCACCCTTGCAGCAGTGAGTGTGGTTGTGTAATCCCAGAGGTGATTGAATGTGCCAAGGAATGGGGCTGGCTCTGAGACTTCATTGTGATGATTAATTTTCAATTTGTGGAACTAAGCACAGTCTCATTGTCACCAAGGAATTCTGCTTCATAAAAAAGAGTTCCTTTGGCAAAGGAGGACAGCGTGAAATCTGTGGTTAAACACCCAGAGCCCCTATTATTACTCTATCTCATTTATCACTAGAGATTGCCACCCTTTGGACGCCCTCATATGACAAGAAATGTGTTAGTAATTACAGCTCTCAAATTATTTTGACCCTTTGGTGGTTTGTTGTTGCTTTTAAAATTGGAGGATGAAGAAATCACACTTGAAAAAAAAAATCTGAATAACAGGCCATTAGTTTAAAAAGCAACCAAAAATACCTACTAGGAAGTGTTTGGTAAGTTCAGCTAAAAGACAGCAAGGAAGCTTTGGCGCATAATTAGCCTGCTTTTTTTCCCTCTCCCCTTTTAAGACAGATTCTCAATGAGAGACTGAGGCATGAATTGCATTGTCAGCTGGTGAAAAGTACATAGCAGTTCTCATCAAAATAGAGAATGGGTTTTCAAATAGAGAATGGGTTTTCAAATATATGATTTTGTTGAGTTTTTCAGAACAGTAAGGCTAGGTTTTGTCACAATGAAAGGCTGACATCTGTAATACCTGCTGCCTCCTTGAGATGCTTCAGCATTCACTGAGTGTTGGTGCATAGATTAAAGAAACTGTATATTTATTTATTCATCAGACCATAACACTTTCTGGAACTACAGGACACTTCCAGTGGATTTCATGGACTGCATACATAATTCCTGCGTGTCACAGGGGAAAGGTTTCCAAATGTATGAATATGCAACTTAACTTTTGTGTTTAAGAAATTTCTCAAGAAGCTAATTTATGTATAGTTTGGAATAACAAACCCTCCAAGTTTAGTCTCCTACATCAGATTCTGGAATGGATTGAACTTATTTTAGGGCTTGTGTGAATTGCAGCGACCAAATCCAGCATATTTCAGCCCTTGGACTTTTTTCTTCCCCCCTCTACATTTTCCCCTGTTTATTTCAACAAGGCTTCTGCCTTGCAATAAAGATTAAAAAGGATGAGAAGCAGATTAGGAAGGAAGTAAAGAAGAAAATTAAAGGAGGGCAAAATACTATCTTGTGCCAACATCAAGCAATTTGGCCACATTGCACTTTTTTGTGAGGCTTAACTGATGTGACACCTCTCGTTCTGCCCCATCCCTTTTCATGCCCATCTCAGGATTGTGTGAGGGCTGCCAAGAACCAGATTTTGCCATGTTTACAGCCCACAGGAACTGCTCTTGGAGCTGTTTGAGCTTGCCAGAGGCAAGGAATGCTTTTCCTAACCCCTGTAGCCCTGTAGGTAACAAAGTGAACCTCGTCCAAGAAGCCTGCTTGCTGCAAGCTCCAGTTTCCATTCATTTATCCTAATTTCCAGTAGTTTGTACCACATTAAAGACCTGGCTGAGTTGTATATCTGTGGAAGCCTTCCAGAAGGAGTTTGCTGGACTAAACCTTTGCAAAAGTGCTTTAGCTCATTGTCCTTATTCCAATATTTACTGAAAAGTGTGACAGTCATCCATGTTCTCTAAATGCCTGATGGTAAAGTGTTTACCTAAATTAATCTCCTTATGAAGAGAGCTTTCCCAAAACAGGAGTCTTAGAATAGACTCTTAGAAAATTTTCATCAATTCAGTTTCCTTTGCAGCTTCATCCTACGCACAAGTTTCTCTGACTAAAAAGCAACCCAGAAAATCCATTCGACTGAGCATTTCTAAAAGCTCCCTGAGGTTCTGCCCTGAGTGATGTTTAAATTGTTGCAAGTTTGATTTCTTGTTGGATTGTATTCTAGAGCATTTTATTCAGTGAAAAACAAGATGCTTTTCGAAGCTTCTGCACCAAAATTAGTATTGGAATGGTTTTAATATTTTAATTTTCACTGTAAGTAACTAAATGGGTTCTCTAAGAATCTGAGCTGGTTCGCTTTGGAAAACTCTTGTGCATTTTAAATGTTTTGGTGTTCTTGTTTGGGTTTTGTTGTTTTCATATTTTTGAAAGAAGTTTCACTGTTTTCAAATAAAGTGATCATTGATGGCTGAAAAGACTCAGAAAATCCTGAGCCTATGCACTGCAACAGGACAAGGTTCTAAAGAAGATATGGTTCTTAGGGTGGGAAAAAAACAACAATAAAGCTTATTTGAAGGCCCTTGATAGACTAAAAATCTAGGCCTTTTTTTTTTTTTTTTCATCCTCATCAGTAATTTTTAGGATATATTAGAACAATATTATCATTCACAAACCTTGCTAATTTTTTTCTAGTGCAAGAGAGCCACTGTAATGGCAGATTAGAGTTGTCTACAGTCTAAGCAGTGCAGGAATGAATTTCCCATGTTTTTACAACTTTATACATATTAGAATACTATGAAGAAGCCAGAATAGATCTGAATTATTGAGACACTTCAACCCTGTAAAATAATCACATGATCACATCTGATTTGTAACAGGTAAAGCTGGGATGCAAAATGAGCTACTCGACTTGGCAATAAAGGTTTCAAGGTAAGTGGGAGTTGGTGAGGAATTTTACAGGAGGATGGAAATGCTCCGTGGGATTGCTTGTCTGACTGGGCTTAGCTGTGCTCTACTCATGTGTAAGGCAGCATTTTGGCAGTTTTGTCTGATGAGCTGCCATCCTGCTGCTGAGGAGCGTGTAAATAAATAAAATGCTTGATTCCAGTTCCAGATTTTCAGTAGAAGTGTCCCATGATCGAAACTTTTGATCTTGACTTTACAATTTGCAAGTCTGTTCTCACATCTTTAAGGTCTTAGTGAGTCTACACTAAAACCTGTCCCTCAGATTTAGGGGTTGTTACCACTCACTGTGTGTATTTTGATAGTACCTGTAGATTGCCATAATATTTAATGTGAAAAGGCTACATTAGACAAGGCTGTGATCCTTTGGAGTTGGATGCTGTTGTAACATTGCAATATATGTAATTGGAGTAATGGAATGTCACAGGAGGTTCCATTATTTAATAACCCTTTAAAAAAGTAGGAATTTTAAAACAACAGAATCTTGTTTAAAAGTCTGAAATATGTGACTAGAGAGCTAAGTAAACAAGATAAATTGCCTCTTGGCACTCTAATAAATAAACCAGTAAGGCCACTAAAGCCACATGAGTCATAGAGCCATAATGAATTTGCTTGAAACTTAGGAAAACAGGGATTTGTTTTCTCAGGACCACAGATTCAGTCTCTCACAGACCTCCCTGCTTAAAAAGTCAAATGCCAAAGGGAAAAAATATCCCACACAATGTTCTAAACAATATTTGACTCTGATCTAATGTATTGCTGTAGATAGGTTTACATCGTGGCTGAACTGGAAACATGATCATCACAAGCAGTAATGCAGTTTGCACGTTGTGAATTCAACCATTTAGAAATAATAACATTACTTGTAAAAGGTGCTTAGTGCTGAAAAAATCTGAGACACAACAATTAGGATTTTATGGGTTTTAAATATGCATGGAGGGGTCATCTTGATTCTTATTGTGTTTTCACGAGCAAACTTTTATGGTCGCAAAAGGTACTGGGAAGCAGTGAGAAAGGTGATAAAAAGTGAGAAAGCTAATATAAATGAGATTATCCATAGAACAAAGCTGAATTTTTGTGACCACAGAGCCCACAGAAAATGCTTAAGTGCTCTGAAAAGATAAATTTGGGGGCACCTGTGAGAATGTAACTGATTCAGGAAACGCTACTGAGCAATATCTCCCAAGGGTCTAAAGTACTGCATGGCAGTGTTACTGATAGGTTGCATTTTTCAGAACAGTGTGGGACAAACTGTTTTCATCCCTTGCAGGGACATTTCTCCTTTGATCCGTTCTCATCTGGAACAGGATCCCTGCGGCTGCACACGCGGCCCTGTGTGGTGTGTGCGGGCAGTGAGGGGCAAACAAATGTGCTGACTGCCTTTTCCTCCAGGGAATGCTGCTTCCAGGGGGTGGCTCTGGAGTCAGGAAGAGAAGAGTTTGAGGTGCTCAAATGGGGACAAACCGCAGTTTCTGAACAAGAATACGGACTGCCAGAGCTGACAGAGTTTGGGGAAGTGTCAAGTCAGTCTCCATCAGGATTTCGAGCGCAAGGCAAACAGGTGCAGACAGATGTTGAATGCACTCCAGACACTGGCCCCCCTCTCAGCTGATACAAAGCAGAGAATATTTTAAAAATTCTTTTTCTCAACCCTAGAGTAAACCCAGGGGAAAAGGTACCTTCTATCTGAATACCTGACAGAATTTAAATTAAATAAGGACACATTCTGACTCCCCATATTTAATTAAAAAGCAAAAAGACAGTAAGCAAGAGAGAGAGTATAATGGTATGTATCAAATATGCATTATACCTGTGTTTTATAAATGCAAGCCCTCGAAACTTGGAGTGGTTATTTGTGCATAGAGTATTCTAACATCTGTTTGAATGCTACTTATTTTTCTTATAATTGCTGAGGTTTAATTCATTTTTGTTTTGTCACAATTTCAGTTTTCCTAGAGAACTTTCTTGAAAGCTGTTAAAAATGTGCTGTGTGTCCATTTCAATACTCTGACATTTCTGCTCAGAAATAGTGGCGAGATTCCTTTTTTTTAAAACCTAAAATCCACTCCTATTCCTAGGAATCACAAATTGCATGTTGATGTTTCAAGAAGCCTACAAGGAAAGTTGAAAAATAAAAAAAAATAAATAAATAATAATAAAAAAAAATACTGTGGTTGGCCCCAGGAAACAAGCTGTTTTCCAGGAATGCTGAGTTAGTTTGTAATCCACAGCTCCCTGTCTCCTTACAGTTGTGCTTTTACATTCCCGTGCAAGAGCATCACAGGGGCTCGAGCATGGGCTGGATCTGATCCAGTGTCATGCTCCTGGAAAGCAGTTCAAGGTGCTGGAAGTTTTGCAAATCGCTTGAAGGGCCCTGCTGCCATTTTTTCTGACCCAAGGTAGCTGAAGGAATAATTGCCAGTGCTGAGACCAGCTGTGTAGGTGACTCAAGCTGTGTTTGCAGCTGGGAGGGTGTTGTTCCAGCAATGCATAATAAGTATATGCTAGAAAAACATTGCCAAATTTCTAGGGGAGGAAAAGGAAACAGTGGCATGCCCTTATTTTCTGAAAATAATTTCTTACTGAAATTCTCGTGTGCTGCTCTGGGATTGTCTTCTACAAACAGTCTTTTCAACAAATTGATTTGTTAGGGGAAAGTGTGTCTTCACCTTTCAGTTGCATTGCTGTGTTGGATGTTTCCTACTTTTTTGTCACTAGGTATGGCAGCTTACAGACAGAGAAATGCTCCTGCCTCTTTTTCAGTCTCTTAGTGTCATTGGATATCAGGCTACTCCTTTATCTGCATATTGAGATTTAGACAGAAATAGGATTATAAGTATAAACTGTCTATTTTTTATATTTTTCCACTGCAGCAATCCTTATTCCTTGAAACTTCAAGAAGTTGAGAAGTTCAGTACCCCACTCTGAACTTAAATGAGCCTTTGGTTGTTTCAGCTCTGGATTTCTCCCTTCTCTTCCAGCTCTCCACTTCCTCACCCTGTGCCCGCTCCAGAATCACATTTGAATAACCACAGCCATGTTCATTAACCTGATCCCTTGAGCAGTTTATACAAGACTTGCTTTTCTGCTCCTGAAAAGAAATCCTGTATTGAATCTCACTCGATAGGCCTTAATTGTTTTTTTTTTTTTTTTTTTTCACAAACTTAAAATGCTCCCTGTGGAGCGTCTGCCAAGAGAGAAACCAGGCTTCCAAGCACCACTGCTATAGGAGTTGTTTGAAGCAAGAGCATTTAAACCTCATGAAAGGCAGACTAGATCCTTCTGATGAATCAACCCCAGCTTCCCATTCAAGTCTGTCTGGAAGGACTTTCTTTGTGTGGCTGCCATCCTGGTCCTCAGCAGTTTGTTTAGGGAGGAGATGTTGGTTAAGGCCATGCCAAACGTACTCCTGCTTTCCACAGGACTGTCTCAGGACCTCTCTGTGGCTATGGCTGATTGAATTCACATGGAAAAGTGAATTGCTGCCCTACAGACTTGGCTGCCTCAACTATCCAAACTCTGCCACCCACACAATTCTCCGTGACCGATGTTCCTGTTAATACTTTCATCCTCCTGTGTGTTGCTGGAGGACCGTGTCCCATTTCTTAGGAATTCCGGAAGTGTAACCAATGGCAGTGCGTGCTCCAAATTTGTGCATTAACTAAGGGGAAGATCACACATCCAAGCAGACTGTAAGGCTTCCAGCTTCATCTCCACCACTAATGGATTAATTCATTCCTAAACAGGTCTCTGTCCCTCATAGCAGTCTGAAATTCCTGCTGACTCCAGGACAGGTTCTGGCAGTCAAAGTCTTTCCACAGTTTTCTTTCTTCTTCAATTGCATTAGATATAACTGGCTTTTCTCTTGAGTCTTTGCCAGTGTGGCCAAGGGCTTTTTCCCTGACTTCTGCTGCAGGTTAAGTATTCTTTAGTCAGAGATGGCTCTGGTGAGGAAAAGGCCAGTGAGTGCCACAGCCCAGAGTGCAGGAACTGTAGGATGCTCCCTGTCCATGCACAGACTGCCAAGCCTTTGGCTGGGCCAGGCCAGGTTACAGCAGCTTTATCAATTCCCTTTGGAAGTTGTGTCTGGAGCTGGTGTCTGGACAGTCTGGCTGGGCAAACAAGTGTCAGCACAAAGGTTGGCAGGAGAGAAGGTTTGGGCTGGGGACAAAAATGACGAGCTTTCACATTAGCAGCCTGTTAATGTAATTAAAAGGGAGAGGCACAGGAAAGACTCATAGTTGAGGACAGTGCAGGGAAGGGCAGGAGAAAAAGCTGCGTAATTCCCTTGTTCAGTCACTCTTTCCATCTTGTGTCAGCATTTTCAGGAGCTGCCGTAGAACCACTGAGCCACATTTTGTGGGAGTGTGCACAGCATATGTGTGTTAGACTTTCTGTGACACCTGGGGCATCCTCTTTGGCTTCCCAATACTTGCTACCTGAATGATTGATGTATGGAGAGCCCATGGTCATGCATGGAGAAAGTGCTCCTTCTGCAGTCAGTCTGTGTTTGGAAACGATGGAATTTATTAGCTGCATGGAATCCCTTGGTCAGAGGGAGACACACTTATGTTGGTGAATGGGAGTGTGTTTTTATGTGATCCCTTCAGGGCTTATTATGCATTTAATTGGTATTGTTTCATAATAGCCTTATTGACAGAGTATAGTAAATTATTTCAAGGTGACAGTGGTTCTCCCTCTGATTGTCCCATATGTACCCTTAGATATTTGCCAGATAATGTAGGTACTTACCTCCCTCAGGGCTGGCAGGCTGTTCCTCCCTGGAATAATTAGCATAACATATTTCTAATCCTGTCTCTAGGGAGTTTAGTTAATTCTTGTTTTCCCCCTCTGGAAGAAAGAAAAAAATAAGTTTAAGTATAAAGTTCATAATAATATGATTATCAAAGTTTATGTGAAGTCAACCTGCAGTTGGAAAAGAATACAAGCCTTTTGCCTTTTTAAGAATACGGCAAGACTGGCCTATCAACAAACACAGTAAATTCCAGCTCTTGGCTTTAGTCATGCAAATATTTATATATATGTACCTTCAAACAAACAAACAAAAACCTCACAAAAATCTGTTGGAGAAGCCACAATAGCACAAGAAGTAATCAAATGAAATAGGTGTAATATCTGTGGTCTTCCTTCCTGCCAAATTAATGATGCTACAAATCTTGTGAAATACTACCCTAATGACTGCTGATATATATGACACTTAGCTTAGGCCAACTTTGCTTTGCAGACACTGAAGGAGTAGGAGAAAATAGAAATATTTTTATTTACTCTAGCATTTTCAGCAAAGAATGGAGTTTCTTAGAAAGTGATAAAGAGTGTTAAGCTCTTGCTAGAGTAAAAACCTGTTGGCTTGCTGCAGTTTGAGTTGTCTCATGATCCGTGTGTGACACATGCTGTTATTCTAAAATGGCTAAAGCAGTCTCATATTGACACACAAAAAAAAAATTACACGTCAGAGAATTACAAAGCAAGGGCAGTTTTGTCAAAATAAACACCACATTTTGAAGGGGTTTTATTAGAAGACAAATTATCCCGTTCCACAACTTCAGCCAAGCCAGCAATTCTGGGCAGGGTGTGTTCTCTCCTCTCCATACCTAGCGCCTGGATTTTTTTATCCAACAAGTTGTTAGCATTAGAAAAAGTTACTTGGTTAATTTTCCCTGTCACTCACATCATCCCTTGGGTCTGATATTACAAGTACTCCCTGTTGCAGTGAAGCAGCAGTGTGCAAAGAAGTAGTTAATACACTCCTCAGGAGTCCAGTCTTACTCCCCACATCATCTGATCCTCCACAGTTCGAGACTGTCTTGTCCGTGAGAGACTTTTACCCAGCGACTGACTTGTAAACTTGCCAGAACCCTTCTAAATGCAACGTGTTTTAAGTCCCAAACCTCCTTAACTAAGTTTGTTCTTTCTCATTCACACAGGGCTGCCACTGAAAGTACAGGGTGACAGAGCAAACTCTGAGGTGGAAAAGTGGGAAGGGATGTTTTTTGGGAAATGGAATGAAAATGAGGAAATAGCAGGACTAATATGTAATTCTTTCTTCAAATATACACAGAACAACATCATCCAAAGCCACCATACAAAGGGTTAAAAGCTGTTCAGAAGGTTTTGGGGTTTATTTACTCTAAGGACATTAACATAATTTTATCCTTTTTGTGTTTACCAGTACATTTGAGCTATCCACAAAAGCATGTAGATTCTTATGCAAGGAGCGTTTTCAAGGCAACAAAATCCAAATTGTTAAAAGTGATTGAAGAGTTTCCTGGTGCCTTTTCTGTTCAGATGAGTTACTTTGCTCTCTGAGTTAATGTTTTAGCTATCTTTAGCTATCTATTTAGCAAACTTTAACTACTTTTCATTTAATTAATACTACTAGGCTACAATGTTTTTAGGTCACATATCAGAGAGCTTTTTTTTACTTCTCTTGATATCTGAACTCATCTATGAGTAAATCTTTTAGCACAGCCACTGTGCTTCTGACCTTCTTTCACATGACATGACCACAAGCTGAACTCTGCAACGAAGACTTTCCTTCTTTTGTTTTGTCCCTGACCTGAAGTGATATCGAGTTTCCGTTGTTTCTGGAAGAGCTCAAATCCCAGCTCCACTCCAGTGTGCTCTATGGTTTTGATCTAAGCCTGAAGATGCAGTTTGCAAATCTCAGGCTTCTCTGTCAGGAAAACCCTGACCAGCGCCTGTTTCATTTTACTTACCAAAGTCAGATTCGTTTTAGTCGCTGGCCCAGCTCCCAAAAGCTTCCAGCTTTTGGCACGATGGGGGAGTCACATCAGGCCTGTCCCATTTTTGTTCTCTCTTAGCAGCCTGGCAGAGACAGAAGCTCCTATTTAATTGGTAGTTATTCACTCTATGGCCATGCCACAACAGCAGTGATTTGTTATTGTCTGAGATGTCCCATCTTATCTCTGCATACAGCAAGACACTGAAGAGGGCTGAGCCCACTGAAACCCTTGAAACCACACAGGTGCTGCAGATTCTGTGCCTTCAAATAACAGCAAAACAGAAACAACAATGTCTGAGCTGAGCAAGGAGGTTTTCGTCTCACCTCCCTGCGGCATTCCCAGGCTAAGACAGGGTGGGAGACTTTCCAGGACCTGTCTGTGGCAAGTACATAAAACCTGTCCAGCTTTGATTTAGCCCAGAGCACAGCAACAGTGCTCAAAGCCACAGGGGAACTCAGGGGAAGCCAGGGGGGTAAGTAAAATTTAACTTTAGTGGCTCCCAACCTTTGAGTGGCAGTATCGAGTATGTCCCTTGGGAAGTGGCAGTGAGGTCCTGTGATTCAGGATGACTGTGCTGAGAGCCTCATGTCCCTTGGGAAGTGGCAGTGAGGTCCTGGGGTCTGGGATGACTTGCTGAGAGCCTCGTGGCATTTTGGGAAGCAGCAATGCCCTGTGTCTTCCAGATTTGCTAATGCTGCAGGGTTTTTTTTGCCTGGTTGGTTGGTTTGGCATTTGAGGTGGGGATTTTTGTTTCTTTTAACAGATGAGGAAGAAGTAGTTCCCATAGGATTAAGAGTGGAGCAGTTTGAAGGAAGGGGAGTCAGGCCAGAATGTTTCCTTTACAAGGAGGGAGGACAGAACTGAAAGAAGGTGAGAGTTGAAGAAGACAGCTGGGAAGACCTCTGGAATAAACAGCATTCGCACTCATCTACACCTCTCACTAGAACTGTGAACAAGATAATTTAAACCACTTTGTTATTAAACAAGAGACTTCAAATTATTTTAAAGATAACAGATCACAGAGTTTAAAAAAAATTGAAACAAAAGGAAAAAGTGTCATAATAAGATACCTCACAATTTTATGAGGTTTTAAAATAGCTGTGCTTCCTGTCATTATTTTATTGCAGACTGAACGGGAATTAGTAAGAAATACTCCTGTAAAAAGTGTTCAGTATATGTTTCTGGTTCTTTCAAGACCCTGAAATACCTGTAGGTGGGTATAAAATCTATGTAATATGTGAGCAGAGTGCAGTTTATTTTCACTCTCAAACTCTGTTGCAGACAGCAGGGAAAGAAGGAGTAGTTATCAGGCAGCTGATAGTATTGCTTGCTAAATCCTAAAGTGAATAAGTATCTTCATCCCAGTTGTTTCTGTTTATCATTTTGGATGTATTATTGCCCATTTTATTCTGTTGTATATCTCTTCAGAAACGCCTATCACACAGCTATGATTTTAAACAGTTACATGGGCCACACATTTACAGAAACCCAATACCAGCAGGAGCCTGCAACATTTCATAACAGCCTTTCTAAAGGATCGCCTGGTGAAATTCTCACCACAGTGGAGTTGATTTAATTTCTGTTACATGCAGATGTCTCTCTTTGTGTGGTTTACTTGGCTGCAACAGCATTCTGTGTCAAGGTGACACTGCACCAAACTGCAGCAGGGATTGGCAAAAAACTTGGTGATGTGCTTATTGGTCTTTTATATTTGGGTGTTAGTTAATTTTTGTTTTATTGATGTCCTTGGGGAAAATCCAATGTGTTTTTTTTTTCTCAGAGTGTTTTGGGTCTAAAACTAATATTGCCACAGTTTATTAAATTATCTGGGCTCATCTGCTGTTTCCATCTGTTAACAGAAAGTGCAACTACATGCTTTTCTTCTTGATAAGTGACATTATGTGGTACACTTTTAAAAATTTTCTATTTAGAAGAGTCCTTGTTTTACAAACCTGAGACATTTGAAAATTGAAAGTTGTTAAATCTGCATTAAAAGATACCTCTTTTAAGTGTAACTTCACTTAGATATCCTCACTTAGATGAAGTTTGATTTTTCCTATGACTTTAAAGTGGTTTTCTCAGGACCCAGGGGAGAATTTACTATCCAAATCCCACAGAAATTCCTTGAAAAATGCCAGGTGATGCAGCTCTCTGTAAGTACAGATAGGGGAAAAAAAAAAGTGTTACTACATAAAGGGTAGAACTGAGAGCAGATAAAACTGGACATTTAGACTTTTGATTTTGAGTAAAAACTTGAGAAAATGAGGCATCTGCAGTAAGGACTCTTCTGAGACACATTTGATGTCCAGCCTTAGTTGGTTTTACAGGGCCAAGTGCTGGGTTTTCCTGACTGTACCTAAAGAGGATATATTTAATTATTTATTTGTTTGTTTATTTCTTTTTAATCCGTTCTGAGGAAAGGGTCTTTTTCCATCTATTTTGGTAAATAGTAGTTGATTTTCCCTCTGCCATGAGGCAGAGATGGAGTGTTAATGCCACAAATCAAATTACTGAAGTGTAATTGAAAATCCGGCACTACCATTCATCTATACCTCTCACTAGAACTGTAAACAATGTAATTGAAACCAGCTTGTGATTAAACAAGAGATTCAAAAAAAAAATTTTTAAAGGCAGCAGCTCATCAAGTTAAAAAAATAAAAAATGTATAATAATAAAATACTTATGTTTAGGGATACTTAACCAGAGTTTTCTTGGCTTGGAAACCTGTAGAAGAAAAAAGCCCCATGATATATCAAAGGTTTCAGGCAATTCTGTTTTTCCTATATATTGTCAATCTCACAGTGTAAACTACTGTTTTAATGAACCTGTTAAATTGTTTTATATCAATATATCACTCACATGCGTGATCCTACTGGAATCTGACATAGCCATTAAATAGTAATTTAGCTCAGGTACTAAGATTCAAGAGTTCTCTCAGTATTTTCCATATCTCTTGTTTCCCACACAGCTGAAGTGGCCAGCTCTTCATCTTTATTTATTTTCATGTCACGTGTGAGAGACTGTGATGGCCAGAGAATACATACTGGGAGAAACATGAACAAAAAACGTGTGCAGTGGTGAGTAATATCTAGAAAGTACCAAAAAATAGATAATGTAAAAGCAGGTAAGTAAATGTAATGGTTATGGTCCTACAGTTTCACCTGCTTTTAACTGAAGTACTGTAGATAAATACAGTGATTGAATAAAATCACAAGTAAGATAATAAATATAACTATTCTGAGAACCCTTGCATTTCCATGGGTCTAGAAAACTATTCTGTACTTGTTATGCTGTATCTATTTTAAAGCATAATATCTTATAATTAAAACAGGAACTCTGCGTAATTGTGTATTCAAATATGTCAGTAAAATACGCAAGAATTCAATCCTGTAGGATTATCTAAATTAAATTTTGTAGTATCTTATAAAATTTCTGAACCTTATTATGTTTTTTAATAAACTCACAGAAAGTTTTAGAAAAACTCCATGGCATTGTAGAGATTACCACAGGTAACAGTAGCCATTCTATACAATCTTTCCTCTTTATCCAGATCTCCATTTAGGGAATGAATATTTGGAGAAGTTTTCTACAGCTGTAAAGATATCCATCAGTTTCTGGTTCATGGTTTGTCTTCTCTGCATTTCATGGTTCGGTTTAAATAATTTCTTTTCCAGTTTTCTCTTGTCTCTTAAAAAATTGCGTTCATGAAAACCATCAAGCTGATTCCTTATGAAAGCAGTGATCTTCTTCCAGAAGATTCCTTACTAAACAAATGAACCTAGCCCATTTCTCTTTTTTAATAACTGTGCTTTTGAGACTGTCTCCTAAGTATGTTGATATTGGTTTTCTGCGTGTTGGGCAAGAAATAAGTGATGTTGATCAGGGGAGGGAGAGAAGAAGAGGGAAGTTGTGAAATGCAGTCAGAGATCTCCTAACATCATATGAAAAGAGGGTGCTGAAAATCTAATAAAAGACAGGAACTGGGATCCAGGACAGAATTTTGTTGGAGACTGCTGCAGGACATGAACAAAGCCCTGATAAAATAATTAGAGCTTGGCCAGTCAGCACAACTCAGATGGAAGGTGTAGAAAGCAGATTATCTTCTCACATCCAGGAGATGATGGAGAATCCAACACAGTCCAGTCACAGAAACTCGAGTACACAACAAAAAGCCTACCACGTTGTCATGTTTGTCACAGCATACACAAAGCAGAACAGTGGGCAGCCTCTGCAGGAAGCGTGTGTTGGTTTGAAACTGCCAGGAGAGAGATCAGTGCACTGGCAGATAGGGTGATCAGAGCACTCTTAGTTTAGGAAGGGAGACAGGATCCCATGTCAGCCAAGATTTTTGAGATCTGTCTGCACCCTTGTTCAAAGCAAACAGAAGAAAAAAATCAGATTTGTTTGCATAATATCTGGAACAAGGTCATATATGAAACAGAGAAAACTCAAAATAAAGCAGATAAAAATAAAAGGATCTGAACATAGCCTTTGCCAGCCCTCTTTGACTTTGAAAGAGAGCATGTGTACCCTTTTCTTGCTCTCACTTAAGAAACTTTCTATGGCTTTCTACTCTGCAAGGAATTTTACACAGTCCCCTCGGGGAAGAGCTGCCTTCTATCCCCACTGAGGCCTTGCCATGGATCCTTGTCCTGCCTTTGCTTCGTGCTTCCAGCCTGTGCTCAGGTATTTCCCTGTGGCCAGTGGCAAACAGCAACAAGGCTGAACCTCTGGAGGGCCTAGGACCCCTGGAACCAGGGTATCTGCAGGGATCAATGGACACAAGAGCTCCAGAGCATGGTGGAATTCCAGAAGTAAATGGAAAAGTTTCTTAATTTTAAAGTGAACAGAGGTGTGCAACCCAAAGTGATGTCAGTGATGCAGGGAATGATGAAAAGCAAGGGGACAAGAACAATCAGAAAGTGATCAGACACAGGGAGGATTGGAGCAGTGGAACAGAAGGACTAGGGGAGCGTTGGGTACGAGGTAAACAACTCGTAAAATGTTGCTTTTTAGTCCTAGCTGTGAAAATTTCAAGTTGAATATGAGCACATAAGATATCTGACACTTGAAGAAATGCTCTTCTTTCTGTGTGGCAAAAGTGCACCGATTTGAGAAGCGAGAAAATTCATATTTTAACTTTACATGAAAACCATAACCCTGTCTAGACTCCAAATCTGCAAATTTTGGAACTCCTGTCAAGGACAAGACTCAGTAAAATGGATTGAATTTACTAGAGTAGTCATGATCATTAGACTACACTATCAGTCCTTAGCAGTCCTAGATGGATTTTTTGCCAGCAACGGTATTGATTCTGAGAAAATTGTGATTAAATTGCCATTTAGGGGTCATTTAAGGATTAGGATATATAATAGATGGTTTATATTGGCCCTAAATAAACAGCAAACGTCAAGGAATTTGTTAAGGTTTCTTCTTGTGCCAAAGATTATAAAAAAATCTCCAAGGGGAGCATGTCAGTACAGCTCCTTGGAATAAGTACAGATAAGCTTAGGCTAGGGGGGAATAAAAAAAAAAAAAAAAGATAAAAAAACCTAGGTACTTGGCTTAATCTCAGGCAGTAAGAATATATTTGCAAGACCTCATTTAATCAAATCCACTTTTGCTATATGCAGTGTATTTAAATGAGCATCTGGCAGATGTGAGTAGTTTAATGAACACCTTGACGGCTTCCAGAGAGCTTAGAGGTGATGAAGGGGGAAGGGAGTGGAAGAGCAATGGGAACAGAAAGCACTCAAGGTTCTGGCAAACTTCTTGGGTGCACATTCTTCTGAGACCTAATTTTTTGTTATCTGTGGAGTGCGTTGCCCCTGCATCCAACCTCCTTCCCTTCCTTTATTTCTTTCAGAGCTTTCATGCCCCTCTTCCCATGCCTGGGCTATCCTTGTCCCAGGTGGTCAAATGCTCTTCCTTCTCACCTCCCAAGCTCTCTCTACTTCTCCAGTCATGGCTCATTTTCTCAAAGCCTTCAGCTTTGCGCTGTGGTGGTGACTTTTAGTTCAACAGTGACTTTTTAATGTTGCTAAGCTCTTTTAAATGGGTCAGAGGATGTAGCATTTAGAACCAATTTTCTTATTTTCTTTCTGGGAATAGAAACTGCATGATCACCCACAGTGCAGAATCAAACAGCTTAATGATTTCTCTGGCTGAATGACCTCGTATCATTTTTTTTATATGACTAATTGATGAATTGCACATCCCTCTGTCCAAATGAAAAACAACACAGCCACAGGCCAGAACTGCAGCTGATTTAAATTGGCATGGTTTGATTTTATTAAACTAATGTTGAGCAGGATCTAGCTATGCGTCTAGAACTTGGTATTTCTCTACCTTGCTTCCTGCTATCAAAACATTAATCTCAATATATATACATATAATTGTATATTTTCCCATTGATAGACCAAATTAGATTAAGATGAGACCATGTCATTTTTAATTCTATAATTTTTTTGAGAGTAGAAGTGTCATTAAAATATTATACTAAATTTTAATAATAGTTAAAATATTACTTAATAATCATATGTAAAGCACAGATGATTAATTAATGCAAAACACTTCAAGAAATTCAGCTCTTAGAAGTTTTTAGCAAGACCTCTGCAACTAGGGAAACGAATATAATTTTATCATGTTGAAATAAGTACTACACACATACCATTTGCTTAGTGAAAAATTGAGAGCAAGTGTTATACGAGGTTGAAGGAGAGGTTATGCCATTTGTGTGACTGTCTGCTGGGTCATCTACACTTCAAAATACTGTGCAGTTTCCTCGTCCTTCTCAGGGAGGTGCTGATGCCTCAAAGAAGTACCAGAGAAAATTAGATCATTATATGTAGTCAGGAGGAAGTTCTGCCCCTTTTGAATGTTCAGCAACTCTTATTTTTGTATAAAAATGGGATCTGCTTCTTGTTACCTTAGTTTATGCCTTTCCAATTCTTATTTTCTATTTCAGTCTGTAAGTGTCCCTTTGTGACTCCAAAATCAGCAATCAGCAACATGTAAAGATGTCAGTGGTAGAGTAAAGAGTAGGACCAATAGGGTTGGAAGATGGATTTCTAACTGTAGTGAACAAAAATGAGAAGCCTTGGAACAACCTCCCCTCTTAGTTGTTTTCACAAACCATTACAGGCTATGTTTGGGTCTTCCACGAAATATGAGCCATAAGAGTTAGGCATGCAGAAAGAGCAGGGGAAAAAAAATCGTGGTTTTCCTGACTGCAGCTTAATTTGGATTTTTTTTCCCCTTTCCCCGCAGAACAGCCCACAGAAAATAAAAACAGTGTTTATGTGTTCAGATAAAAAAAAAAAAAAAAAAAAAAAAAATTATCATTATTTGCCTTGAGAAAGTCAATGTGCCCTGGAGAGAAACTAACTAGCAAAGATTGTCCTGCTTTCCCACCACCATGGGAAAGCTGTCATTAACAATCTGGCTCTGTTACTTTCCAGTCACAGAATCAAAGTTCAACTCTGGTTACACCAACCTCTCGATGAGCATCACACAGTTAAGGTCCCCTTTTTCCAACCATGCCTGCTTATGAAAAAAAAGTCACTGTAAAGACACGTGGATTTTCTTGTACATGTCAGTACTTTAAGGGTCATTACATAAGCTGGCACAGATGTCTTGGCTTTTTAATCTCTGAGCGTTGTGGTGACCATCTGTAAGATGTGAATTTTGCAGCTGCACTCAATAAGACACTGTTGGACTAAATCTTGGAAAAAAGTGCCTAATGCCAAACTGTCCATCACTGTCAATTTGACTGCGCTTTAAACATACAAATATAAATTTCCCTGAACAGTTGGGTAACAATAATAAAAAGTCAAATGTCTCATTAAGCAATACATGCTTCAGCCTAATGAATGTATCACAGAGGAGATAAAGGATGAAGGATAATTAACAGCATAGAGGGTAGCACAGAGATTGTCTGGGCCATGCTGACCGATCTTTCAACTTTAACTCTTAGACTCTTAGAAGAAAGTAGTTGCTTTACATAAAAGGAGCAAGTTCATTTGGGGCTCGTCCAAAGCACCATTGCCAAATAAACCAAATTATGACAGTGGTGTCACGCAGAGAGCATCTCACTGTAAGCTGGTCTTACTTCAGACACGAGAAGGTTTCTAATTTAATTTATGAGGCTGGTAGGGAAACTGCAGTCAAAATCAAATGCAGCAAGTAAGTGCCTTCAAATAATTCAGGCTTAAATCAGCTCTTGACTCCCTGGGGAAAAAAAAATCAAGCATATAGAGAATGAATCTTGTAAGTAGTCTTACTCAGTATTGATGAAATTTCAGGAAGGTGGGGATGACGCTGACCCGAAATCATTCAATACCAGTGAGACTTCATCTATTGACTTTTTGGCCTTATATTTAGATGCAGCAGTTCTTTCTGATGATTAAAGCCAAAGCTATCAATTATAACATACAAGAAAAATCTGGTAAAACTCATTGGAGGGAAAAAAAAACTGAGTGAAATGGTCTTGCTTAATGTAAAAACTTGTGTTGGCAAATATTTGCTATTGCAACATTTAGGTTGCAAATCTTACTTAAAATAGAAGGGAAATTAGCATTGGTAGATGGGAGCATGGAAGCTAATGTAATATTGACATTTTTACTTCTTTTCAATGGTTGTTTAAATCATGTATCATATTTTTTGAAAGTGTTATTGCTATTGAAACTTAATTATCAAGCTAAAACTATGGTGTAATGTTAGATAAACAAATGCAAAGTAATTCATATAATATGTATTTTCAGCATTTGTTCCATGACTGAGGCATCATGTTTCATGTTAAAAAGCTGTTACTATGTGCTTCTTTTGTCAATGTTGAAAGTTTAAAGAAAGAAAGCAGTCTAACTTTTAAAAAGTAGGAATATAAACTGTCCTAGGAGGAACTGCAGCTTCCACTGATCTGTGCTTGTGTATTGTTCAGGGTGGTCATAAACATGCACCTTAAGGTACAGCTCTGAAGTTTTTTGGCTTCATTTTATAGAAAAGGTCAAACAAAAAATATTTTAAACACATTTTGATGCATATATACGTTCATGCCTCAAGTATGTTACAATGGAGATTGTTTCTAACTGAGCCAAAACCAAACCTGGCATTAAGGACAGTACAATTTGCAGTACAGGCATCCTGGCTCCGAGTAATGCAATGAAGAAATCTTTCTCTGTCCTCCAGTTTTCTCAGGACAATCCTTATATCCCCAGAGGTTTGGTTCTAACCAGCAGCCCAACGGTTCCCTCCAAGCCAACCTGTGATTTCCTCCCCCTTCCCTGTAAGATCTGCTAAGCGTTGATTTAAAGCAGTTTACTGGGGCTTTGGTAATTTCCAGCTCTGTTCCCCCTGCCCCTTTTCTTCCCCCTCAGGAGTGTGTGCAGCCCGAAGCTCCCTTCCTGGCAAAAAGACGTGACAGAGAAGCAGAAACGAGTCTGTGCGGAACATCTGTTTGGGAGCCTTCCTAGATCCCAGATCCCTGCCGGCTGCTGATGGGAATCATCTGCGGGAACGAGGAGGGCGTGAGTCATGTGACCTCTGGGGGCTTAATTACTGCAAAGTAAATTGTCTGGGCCCTCTTGCTCACCAGCTGCTTTTAGAAAAAAAAAAACAAAAAACAAAACAGGCAGAACGTGAACAACAGTTTCTCAAACACCCCAGTATCAATAGGCAGCTTCTGCTCCAAACCTGTGCCTCTAACATGTATGGATCCAAATCATGGCTCAAATGTGTCTATGAGAAAAAAAGTAAACTTCTGTGTTTCTACAGAGCAGGAAAGCAGATATTCACAGCTTTCAAACTAGAGCACAGGTACTGGACATAGTCAATAGGCAAAAGCAGCTTTTATTCACCAAATCTCATGGAGGAAGCCAGCATGACTGGCTGCACTAGAGCTTACCCCAGCAGCCTATTTCTGAATAAGAATGCCTGTTTCATAAATGCACCAAAACTCTGGTGGTTTAATATCTGCAGCACTTTACAATGCCAGCATTGTACCAAAAAACTTGCAAAACCTGGTGCAAGGCATATACGAAACCATGATTAACACACATTCATCCCAAACAGAACAAAATGAAGCTTCACCAGGCACAGGGCTGGCCTTTCTGTACTCAAGTCAGTGATGAGTATATTGGTATTGCTTTTGCTACATTAACATTAACAAGAAAGCTACAACTGTCTTGTGTAGTTGAACTTCTGCATTTAGAAGAGATGTGTTAGGTAGCAAAGAAATATGACTTGCTGGTGAGGCAGGGAAGGTTTTCTTGTCAGACCTCAGCATCAGTACAAGCAAGGATACATTGCAGAGATTTTGTTTCTCTGCAGCTGCTACACAACTGAGACATCATGCACAGTAATGTGTGAATACATTCAATCTGTTTCTGTTGTAAGACTTTTCTGAAACAACATCACAGGTGACCACAATACGTGTTTTCTGTCACTCTTTCCTAAGGTTCTCCTCACTGACAAGAAAATGCATGTACCAGACGAAGGGAATTTCTGTGGTTTGCTGCCAGGATGAATATAGCAGCTTGGTGACTGGCCAAGAGTATTAAAAATTAAGAGCTTAGAAGTCTTTTGTATGGCAATAGTTGAGATACCACAGCATTTCCTGTTCCTAACGCAAGGGGACTATGTGGAAGCTGTTTACAAATGCTCTTTCTGTACTGGAAACCCCTGCATTATGTCTGGATTTTGAACTGAGTTCTTCCATGCTTAAGCACAAAGATGTGACGTGTGGCTATAAAGCAAGCACATCAGTTATTCACAATTTCTGGGCTACACAGCGTGACTACAAAGTATGTGGTGGGGCTGGGACTCTGACAGATAGATGTAAGCTGACAGATAGATGAAAGCTAAAAATTAGTGTAGCTGGGGAGTGACTCTAGAAAGGACAGGCTAGAGGTCAGGCTGGAGGGGGAAAAAAATGTCTGCAATAACCCCAAGGCAAGAGGCAGATAGGGAAGAGAGCTTTTTTTTTTTTTTTTCCCTTTTCTTTTTTTTTTTTTTTCCCCTAAAATGCTGGAAGACACAGTGAAGGAAAAAAAAAAAAGTGGAGAACACAGAAGCTGGACAGTGGCCCAGGCTGACTCCCAGATCATCAAGGAGTCTAAAATAAACAGACAACATTTGGAATACAGACACAGACAGCCGGTTGAGGGAAGTCATTATTCTTTTCCATGTGGCACTTGTGGAGTCCCATTGTAAGTAGTGTCCCATTTGGGGTATCCCAGGACAAGAGGGATGCTGCTAGATGGTGGGGGCTCAGCAGAGGCCCAGCAAGATGGTTTTGGTTGGACTGTGTCCACGTACAGAGGGTTTGAGGGAGCTGGTGTGGTTCAGCACAGAGGGCAGAAGGCAGAGAACTTCTCATTGCTGCCTTCAGCTCCCTCTCAGGGCGATTTTTCCAGGGAGGGCAGAGCCTGACTCCTCTCAGAGAGGCAAATCGAAAGGATGAGACAGAAGAGTCACAAACTGCAGCTGGGGAAACCCTGGGGATACAAATCCACAGCTAGTGGGATTAAGCACTGTAGCAGGTAACCCCCAGGGAGTTTGTGGACTCTCCATCCTCGTAGGCATTTAGTGCTGCATTAGGCAAGATTCTGAGCAGCCTGGCCTAGCTTAGACCTTTGCTGTGCCCTGAGCACCTGATAGACCGTATGGCCTGTGGGGGAGCTCCCAACCTGAGTTATTCTGGTTCTGATCTGCACCATTTGGGAAGGAATGAGAGGTACCAGCCAAGGAATAGTCAAGGAAGTCATGGATCCCAGTGAAATAGAGCATTCAGTAAACACTGAGCCTGGGCCTCACTGCCCAGTGTGTAAATAAATGGGGAATGAACCTTATTGCACGTGGTATCCAAGGGTCTCATCCATGTCTCAGCAGGTGGAGTGAGGTTTGCATTTGTCCCAGGCTCAGAGAGGAGGCATGAGGAGTAAAGCACTTAAATTTTGCCATATTTTTTGGTATGCTGTTTAATTTTTGTACTTCAATACCAGAAGTAAAACACTCTTACCTTCACCTCACAAAAGTGCCACCTGGTTTGTGGTTATGTTTCAAACAGGAATCAGGCAACTTTGAGGGGATGGTCACCAGCTGTAGTTTGGAAAAAAGTTAAGAAAAGAAAATATTTCAAATTTGTAATATTCAAATAATCTGAGTATTTATACTGCAGGTTGCTTATTGCAGTATTTCTGTGTTTGCAGATGGAAAGCCCAAATAGAATCTTGGCTCTGCTCTGGACACAAGTGCAGATGTAGACATTGTCTGTAGACAATTTCTAATGTATCCAAGGAATTCTAGGCACAGATGTATTCAGTTATTTCATTGGTATTTAGTCTATTGTTTAGAAAGAAATAGAGAGAGAATTTTCGGGTTCATAATTTGTGGCCCTGCAGATAATTTTTTTAAGGGAAAAAACCCCATGAAGAATGTGTAATGAGCCTCTTCCATTTTGTTTCTTAGTCGAATTTCTTTTGGTCTGTTTATTGAATTATTTATTTGGTTTTCCTCTCAACTCTACTTTTTTCTGGAAAATATTCATGAGATGTACATTTTGAATGTTTTTGTTTAACTTTAGCTGACGTGGCCATCTCGAGGACACAGGATGCTTGCACATTTATAGACATGGTGTACAGGCTTTGGAGGACACTCCTATCAGTGGCAGGCTGTCATTCCAAAACCTCTTTGTGCTTTTCCTGACAGCCTGGTTTGACGTCCCACCCTTTAGGTGTGTTTTGTTTGAAGGCTGATTTCCTTTCCTATGTTTTGCTTTTCTCATTTTATAAAATGAAGAAGTTCTGCTTAATTTTGTTATTTTGTAAATGAAATAGGAAGGCTTTTAAACGTACATGTTCCTATTTGTGAAACAGGCTTGTGTTTATTGTCTTCAGTGATGGTGTCCCATGTTGTGAAATGTAGCCACTTAGAGCTTTTCCTCCTACTAAGTCCAAACTTTTGTTGCTGGCCCAACTCACACCAACACCATTTGGAGGACTGAAGTAACCAACTGGCCCTGGTTTAGGGGTCAGTTTGAAAACACATTCTTGAGTTTTGAGGGTTTTCCATTGAAGACTAGAATAAACAAAAGGCCCATTGACTTTCATGCGTGCTACTCACATGACTGGAGGATTTTAAAAAGTCTGTTTCCCTTTTGTAAATCAGAATTTTGTGACCAAAAAGGAACTTTGGATTTGATCCTTGCGCTAGATATGGTGATTTCATGTTCTTAAGCTTTAATTAAGCTGTCTTAAGACCTTTAATTAATTTTATTTAAGATACATGAGGATTTGTAGCTATAAGTACTGTTGATCAGGAAAATCTTTTCCTCGAAGTTTGATAAAAGCACAAAGGTTGATCAAAGGGAATGATTTTGTGAGAGGTTGAATATGTTCACAATAGCAATTATTTCTGTCAACCACAACTAGAAAACTGGCAAATGGAGTAAATATAAAACACTTTTCTGGACACTAAAGCTTGTTATGAGTAGACATGCATAAAGTTTCAAGTTTCTTTTGATGGAGTTCCTCCCTAAACACTCCAGCCTCATGGAAGAGGGTCAGATCCTATGGAAAATGGGCAAGAATTTGAAATAATAAACCCCATATTTTCCTGAATGTGTAGGAGGCCAGACCTAGCAATGGGAAAGATCAGGTACTTTTGCCAACTTGGATTGCTGACAGCAAATGCCACATCTGATAAGCAGAACATCCTCTTTACCACCAGAACCCTGCATATATTGCAACTTGCACTAAAATTACTTTAAGGGACACATGTCACCCCAGACAGCCTTCTAGAAAACACTCATACTGAAAGCTCAGGATATGTGTATCTCTTTTCAAAAACATCCTAAAGCAGCAAATCCCATCTTTTTCTTTTCCATGAATACTCATTTTTATGCTTTACTTAATTCGCATTGTAAGTGAATATATTGATTTTGATAGATATAAATATACTCTTTTTAAACTGTATTTTACAAACAAACTAGAGGCTTCAACTTTATTCTTTTACTCATGAAAAATAAAAACAAAGCAAAGACAAAAAATCCTGATCCTGCCATCTGGGAGGATTGTTGTTGTTTATATAATTTAAGTAGTTTAGTGCAGTAAGAGCCAATTAGATACTTCTATCGTTTAAATCTTGTCCTAGAGCTGAGAGAAGTCTTGGCTACAAACTAAAACCTCTAAGTCAGAATCCTCTTTAGTCTATTTCACTTATGTGTAGGGGACTTTGGTAGGGATGAAAAAAATCTATGTGGTCATGTTCCATTCATGACAAAATTCACGTGTTCACCCTGTTCATAGTTTTGTTAAAAGCACCAAGAAATGTCAGTGACAAACTATAAAGATGCAAAATTGATAATCCAGCCATCGTTTCTATCCCATAGTAGAGCAGGACACCTGGATTTGTTTGGGTTTGCTTTTAAAAAGTAACATTTCTTTAATCCTGTGCACTACTCGTGATTAAATCACACTGCAAAACACTGATGCATGCAAATACACTCCCCACACACTGTGTTCCATTCAGAGAAAAGATTAGGAGGCCTCAAACACAGCAAATGACATCTGGTTTGTTGGGTGCTCTTGTAGGACCTCCTCAAACACTGAAGTCATTTTTTCCTCCACTGTTTCAGACTGAATCCTGTCACAGATCAGTGACATGCAGAAGCAAAATCCAAAAATAAATGAAAGAGATACTCTGAAAGATGGGCCTGTGAACCTAACTGTGGCCTGCAGTGGCTGTGGAAATCTTCCATAGCTTATATCTAGTCCAAAGCTTTAAGGAGAGATGGGGATTTTGGTGGGAATTTTTTTGTAAATAGAATAACAAGCTGACCTATGGGAGTCTCCTCTCCAGGAGTTGGTGAACAAGACATTGACTGACTGCATCAACGAGCAGGTGCTGAGTGCTGAATATATGATGATGTGTGATAGAATCATCTGCTTCCCCAGACAGTCTGTACCAACCCTAATGAACAGTAGTATAAGAAAAGAACAGTAGTTGGCATATTTATAGGAAATTTGGCTTATTGCTACTTCTGACTGTTGTGTGGGACAGTGATTTTGTATTTTCAAGCTGCAAAAATAAGCCTTAAAAGTGTAACTCCCTTAAAGGTGCACATTTGAAGCCGCACACAGACGCGGTCTTTGGCCAGCATGAGAGATGGAGCCTGGACTTGCAGGGCTGTCAGTGTCCCAGTGCCAGGCATCTGCTCCTGGTCACCAAAACGTGGTCTGGATTTATTCACCTAGTCAATCAATGTTCTTAGGCTGCAGCAGTGGGACTGCTAGTCTGGGTCACATTTAAGCTCCTTGTAGGTCCCCCATTTAGCAGTGAGATATCATGCTCTCACCTGTAAAAACTGAGCATGTTTTTCTGCTTGAACCTGGTGTTTTAAAGTGGCCCGTTTAGCCTCATGTATCTTCTCTGCCACCTCTGAGGTCCCGTGGGATGGACTGACCACTGCACTGTTCCCAAGTTCATTCTGCATTCTGATTTTCCATAATGGCCACTGCATCCTGAGTTGCTGCCAGCAACACTTGACAACATCAGACTGTCACAAATCTGGTTCAAGACCCTCCTTGGCAGGGCAGTGTTTCGTGCTGAGGCCTCCAACATCTCGCACGACAAGGGTACTGGCTGAAAAGGTAATCCATTATTCATGTGGGTAATGTTTTGCTCAGACATGCACGGGACAGCTAAATTTTGCATGACCCCTGAATTTTTCACAGCAGCTGGGTTTCTATCAGGTGTCTGGCAGCCAAGGAGACAACCGTGGATCAGCAGATGCTGTTGCCTCATGTAACTGAAATGGGTACTGAGGCCAGGAATTTCCTGCTTTCCCTAAACCCAGATGATCAGCTGGAAGGCACCTTCATTGCCCCGGATTTCTTGATTCAAATCAGCAAACAGAGGTAGGTGTGAGAGCATCTGGCAAGTCATTCTGTGCCAAGCTCCCGGGAGCAATCGCAAAGTTATCCACTGGATACACAGGCAGGGGCTATGGAATGATGGCAGGAAGGTGCTCAGGGTAGGAATCTGCTCTGCCCATCTGCAGAGCACTGATTAGATGGGATAGCGGCTGTTGTACCAGTTGCTGATTGTTCTTGGATTCTCTTTTTGGGACAGAAACATGCTGCCTACGGGCCCGTGCCTCTCACAGTGGCGGTGCTGGAGGCAAAACATGGGGCAGCTTCTATTGGTGAACCCCTTGTCCTGGGAATACGATCACATTCTGAGAGAGCATCCGTGACAACTGCCAACAGACATTTTCCCAAGTACTTCTTGCTATTCACTTGCCTAATTAGATGAGCAAAATTGCTTCATTCCACTCCCTGGTGTAAATCTGTGATAGCTTTATCAGTATCATGCTGTAAACTGTGATGCTATAATCAGCCCAGAACATATCTGCCTGTTTGCTGAGCATTTGAAGGGCCAAAATGTTACATTTTTATGTGCAGTTGGTTTGATCACTCTCACAGCCTCATCTCTGAACAGCGTTTTATTGCAGTTTTAGTTTCTCCAGATATCCTCTAATTGCTATTTTAATTAAAATACAATTTTTTTCTTATAAAAGTGAGACACTCAAGTTCATTAGTTATAGTGTCAGGGATGCTATTTGTTGACAGTTCTATACTAATGTTAATCCTACAAATTCTAGACTCATTAAAGAGTAAACCATTTCAGCATATGAGCATCAGATTATGAGATCTCTTTTTCCCCAATTACCTTTTCATAGTTAGGGGAACACTTGCTCTGTCCTTTGTTCTGCCACCAAAGCAGAAAATTGTTTCACAAGTCTTTTTAGCAGTAGATATTTGGATTCTCCAGTCTGTAATTTCCTCCCCAAATTAACAGAGATCTTAAAGATCAGAGATTAATCTCAGAGATAAATTATATCAATAAAAAGATTATCCTATGAATTTCTTTTAATCATGCTGTTCAACTGTTTGAAGCAATTATGATACCTAAATAGACTTTTCAACCTGGCTGGCTTTCAGCAAGAAAATTACTCCTAAGACACACAACGAGTTAAGCCTAAAAAACTTCACAGGTGTCAGCTTTGACTGGTAGAGGTGAAATGGATCCATAAGCAAGCTTTTCACACTAATTAAAAAAAATACATAATTAAAAAAAATAAACAGAAAAATAATTGCCAAGCTAAGAAGTTGGCAACTAAGATGCAATATCTATTGTATATAAAATGTATTTCTTGCCAGGACATCCAGAACCTCTTCCCTGATGTCTTAGTTCTACTAATAGCATCTCTCTCTGCATATTAATCAGGATACCTCCATTAAAGTAAAATCAAGTAAAATTCCATATCCATGAGGAAGCCTTGCTTGAAGCTATAAGAGAGAACTACTTGAGTTAATGCCATAAAAACATATAAATACTTCATAAATCACCTCCCCTTCTGAATTAATTAAAAAAAAATCCTTTAAGATTAATTTAATCCAGTAAAGTGGTCCATTGCTGAAATGCGTTTTCCAGTACTCTATAAAAGTAAAGTCAAAGAGCAGTTTTTTCTTTCATGAACTAGTTACTAACTCTGGGCATTCCTTGAATGATGTGGTACAGATTTTATCATTCCTAGTACAGAGTTATTGAAAACTGCATTGAAAGGTCATAAATGTAAATATTCCCATTTTATTATCCAATGTGCCTTATTTTTTCCCTGGCCTCTCATTTATTTCCCCATTCCAAAAATATCTTATAAAGGACTTGAGTTATACAGAAACTCCAAGTTTTTTTTTTCTTTATCATGTTTTCCACCAACTCTCTGCAGTCAAGAGCTGCAAGGTTCAGGACTTCCATTCTCTCATCTCTTTTAAAGGAGAAAATATTTTTTAATAGCATAAAAATGCTCTCTAAACTTGTCTCATATAGCATTGAGTACAAGCAAGTTCCAAATAAATAGAAAAAAGCTATTCATACCTGATACTGTTACTACTTGTGCATGCAGAGAAACTTAAAAAATAAACCCAAAGCATTTTTCCATTATTGCAGATGTATGGAAAGAGCTGTTAGTATGAACAGCGAATAGGGTGAAAATGCAACAGACACTTCCCTCAGATTAACTTTTTCTATGTCACGTTCTTTCCTCGCTGGAAAGGTTATTTCAACATCTCGCTGATTGGTTGCATTTTCTTTTTCTTACTCACCATGCCTGCTGTTCTTAGTCCAGGAAGGGCCCATTGTTTTGCTTTGCTCCATTAAAACCTTTACTGTAAGGAGGCTGAGACCACTCTCCTGAGCTGCATTGGGTGGGAAGCATTGGCTGTGTGTTCTGTGCCCCAGAATTTATTCTCTGCTGTTATTTGAGGACAACTTAAGGTGACATCGTCATACGTAGACAAATTGTTAGCCCTAAAGCCTCTTGCTAATGATTTATACACTGCCAGTGTAGTCAGAATACTTCTAATACAAAGCCTTTGTTTTTTCTTTTCTTAACCCAGCTATTTGTTACTCCATATGCCTTATTTAACAAGTTGCTTTTTGCTTTTTTTCAGGTAGCAAAGGTTAAGCAAGATAACAATGCATTTTAATGACTGGTTTGGTAGGAAAAACCTAAGAAATAATCTCTGCAGGAATTTTATCATCCCAGTTGTCAGGTTTAAAGGATGTTGATTCTTTAGGAACTGAGGCCAGATTGCACAATGTTTTGTTTCAACTCCTAATATGCATTTTCTTCAGTTCCACTCTCCCCTCTCCTAGGCTGCAAATATAAGGAATAAGTCTGATTTACAAATGGATAATGAGAAAGCAGAGGTCTTCCTCCTGCTGCTGTCTGCTGGTCACAGACAATTTCACTTCAGTTTTGCACTCAAAACAGAACAAGCTGCAGAAAATAAGTGTTTCCATGAAAATAAACAGGGAAACATCTGCCATGGAAAACAAGGGATGCCACTAAATAAACAAGCTTAAAAAAAAAAGCCCTCTTTTGTCAGTGAGGAGAAACAGAGAATATTTACATGTCTCTTTAGTTAAGGTAGATTAAAGAATATGCTTTTATGAAAACTTGTCCACTCTTATTTTTGAAGTCTTCCTCTTTCTGATCAAGAAAATAACATCCTTTCTTAGTGTCCAGAAGTTAAAACTCTCAACCTACCATGATTAAACTCAGTTATCTATAATATGTGGGATTCCATTCCAGTTTTACCAGTGTGTTTTCTCCAGATTCAGATTTTTCGCCCCAGTGATGACAGACAAATGTGATCAAGAGTAGTCAGAGCAAGTCAGATCTGTGTAGTGATATGACCCGTTGCAGAGTAGAGGTAGAAAAGAACTTTCTGCTCCTTTTAGGCTGCAATTTGTGAGACAGTTTGTTGCTCCCCCTTTTTTTTTTTTAAGACAAGAGTTACAATTTATGCAATCAGAAGTCCCTAGATTTGTAGAAGCAGTGTGATAAGGCACATAAAGAATGGTCTTAAGATCCCAGATGTGTATTGATTTTTAATACAGTAAAAGTTAGATGCAATGCTGTTTTCCAGTCTTTGCTACTGTATCTTCCTAAGGAGACAAATTTAAACTCAAATACAGAGATAATTCAAGTGAACATTTGAGTTTGGTCTTGAGTAATCTTGTGTTTGGGGAATATGATGCTCTGTCGATTATTTAAAATTGAATTGATTATCTTACCAAAAACACAAGGTATTATTTCATCCTAGAAGGCAATACCAAAGGCAGAGTGAATGTTTATATATTGCAAATGACCTGGTTTTTAAAGTGGAAACAGTTAGAGGTTTCCTCATAGGATTTTATTATTCAGAACAACAATTCATGCCACATAAACAAAAATGCTTCCAACTTGAAAGCATGTGTATCAGTTTTGTAGAACGATGATCCCAACATGGCATATGGCAATAAAGATTTAAAATAGAAATCAATCTTAAATTTTTATTTTCATGTTATTAATCAGAAATTGTACAGAATGTGTCATATATAATAAGAGGGAGTATAACAGGGTTTAGTAGCTGGAACAATACAATTCATAGAAATAGTTTGCCTCAGCTAGAAAGAATTCAGCAGCGTTCTTAGAGGAATATTTGTTCTGTGCAGATCAAATTGGATACAGAGAACTGGAAACAAATTGGATGCAGAGAGAACTATAGCATCACTTGCTGCATCAATCTCATTTCCCAACAGCCTGAAGTCCCTGAGCCCTCCCCGTGTCTGAGGCAACATCCAGGCAGAGCTGGCAGATGCTCCAGGGGCTGCTCTGACACGGAATCTCTCACTGACGGCACCCACTGGCCAGCCATGCCTAGCTAGGCTCCTTCTCAGTGTCCTCTCCTCCCAGGGTCACATGAGGCCACACGAGGCTGGCTCAGAACAGGCTTCTGCCTCGCTTGGCTGCAGTGGGGAAAAAAGGATGGAGAGGCTCTCCGGCACCTTGGTTGAGCACGAGGAACCAACTGCTCTTTCCACCATGGCCTTGTGGCTTTGGGGAAATGCCTTGTTTACATCCCTTCTCCAGCTTGCCCTCACCATGTGGTTATATCCTTCCTAGAAATAGGCACCCTGGTCATTGCCACATCTCCTAATGCCTCAGGAAGATGGAAGCATGGGAATGACCAAACTCCTGCCCTGCTCCCTCTTAATGCTGTTCTTCAGGGTGTGACCTTGTCCTCTCACATGTGTGTGGTGAGTCCACCTGTTGGGCAGACTCCACCTTGCTGTTTATTTGGGATTCACTGTCTATGCATAAAGCAAGGTCAAAAGTGAATAATGTGACAGTTCTGGCTTGCCACCTGCTCTGAGTGAACTTAGGAGCACTTAGCATCAAGTCCATTTCTGCTAGAGCTTTATCAGATCCAGGAGATACCAAGCCATGCTGGAAAGTTTCCAAGGACCTGAATGTGTGTCTTAAAATGAAAAGCAATACTAATAACTTATTCTTATTACTACTTTTTGTTTTATTTTGATTGTTTGAGTGTTTTAAAACTCACTTATTAGATCTCATTTTGCATTTATCTGATAAATTAAGCATTCTTTACTTCTTCCTTTCTTACAGATAATGATTAACCTCTTGCTGACCATATTTTTGACGTCAGTTCACCGGATCTCCATTAGGATCCTTATCCTGTAAGGTTGGTTTTCCGGTTCTTGAAATGTTGTTGTAATTCTCTTATGGACCTTTCTGGTAGGATAAACACCAGAACTGCAGACAGGATGGTAACATCACAGTGGTCAACTGTCATAACCAGCCACAGGAAAATTTCCTTCTGATATGCTGTATTTTCTTCTCTGTCTTTGTTCCTGTTAACTATATTACCATAAAATTTTCTTAGCCATGTTTTTCCTAAGGCAACTCCTACAACATAAGAGCATCTTGCCTGTCCCTGTCCTTACCTAATTAAGTAATTGGAGAATAGTCTTCTGGAAATTATGTGCTGCCTAACTTTGAAGAATTTACCTTTTTTCCCTGTAACTTTGGTAGCCTGTGTATGGCATGGATGGGAGGGATGGTACCAGGGTGAAAGGGCAAGAAAGCCTGAGTGAGAAGGGTTTTTATAGAGAGATAAAAACTAAAGTGATCTTTAGGAGGACAGAGCCCTTCAGGATGCCACCACTTTGGTTTTCAAGGTGTTCTCCCCCAGCATGCTCACTCAAATAGTGCTTATACCAGTTATGAAATCTGTTATCTGTGAAACGGAAAACACGAGGACTTTGATCACTTAAAATAAGTAAACACTCTGGTAAGAGAAATTTGGAAAATTGTTGGATTTGCATCTCTCTTTCTCTGGTTCTTATGGACTCCGTTGCTGTTGGGTTTCTTTAGTCAAGTGATTTGACTTTTGCTGGTCCATTTTAGGTGTGAGACGTACATGCAAAAAGTTCTTAAAAATGTTAACTTAGTTACACCATTTGCCCCTGAAAGTCACTAGAACTGACAAGGTACAATTTTTAGCAAAAAAAAAAAAAAATCCTTTTCAGTTTATAATTACATTTTGTGAAAACCTTCAGGTCTCAAGCATCCATCCTGAATGAACTATGGAGGGAATAATTTACATGACTTCATTTTTCAGAGGGAAACTGATATTCAAACTGGTGATAAAATTCACTTGTTTCAAAAGCTTGTTTTGAGTAACCACCACTAAAGAGGGTATCTGCCTTTGGAAAAGGGCTTCTGAACGTGCCTTTGTGAATGATGAACATGCTCATCCGTGGAGCACCCAGAGCAGTGTACCCTGCACAGGTTGGGTGAGCAGTGGGTGCTGCATCGCTCATGTGACTCTGTAAATATCTAAGCCAAGCTACAGAGAAAGCACAGCATCTCCAGCCCCAGTGCAGATGTTTTCCATACAGGAAGCCTCTAATCCTAACTTTCCCTCCTCTCCTCTTGCTGGCCTCACATGGCCTCATCATGCTCTTTGCTCATTCTGGAACAATTATATACATTTGAATGGCAGCCAGACCGATTACAGCCTGCCTTTCAAAAATTACCCAGTCCTTCTCACAACTGCATTTAGCAGAACATCCAAATCAACCAGGCTGGGGGTAGAAGGCAATTTAATTTTTGTTGTTAATGAGTTCAAGGATGATGATCCACTAAGTAAATCTTATTTTTTCTTCAGTCATTTCCCCTAGGTCCCACATTCAGGCACAAACCATATATGTGCATGTCTTTATTCATACTAGAAATATTTCCAGATTGCACAAAGGAGGTATTTGCCAAAGCATTTCTCTGAAGCATGTCTACTTTTGAAAAAAAAAATTTAAAAATCCAGGTGAACCCTGAAGGATGCTGTACAGCACTTTTCTTTTGTTACATCTTGTAAAGCCCAATTCAAAAACCTGTTTTCTTCTGATTAAAATGTTACATTCTCACTTTGAAGTGACAGGGTGTCAGAGTGACATGAATTGCTTGAAAAGTTTCAAAGCAGAGCTCAAGTGACTTGTTTTAAAGGATTTGTATATTCCTTGTGTTTGCAGAATAAGAGGCAGCTTTGTATTTTTTTTCTGGTGCCAAAACGCACAGGAAAGCATGCATAATTTACTGGAATACAATGGGATAAGGGAACCTTCCAAAGTATTTCATTTAGATTTTTGTTCTGGTTTATATTTGCTCCTCTTTTTTTTTTTTTTTTTTTTTTTTTGATGTGTTTTTCTGGCAACTGGAATGGATCTGAACTTGCACTTTCCCCAAATTTATAGAGTCTGTGAGAACGTGTGTGGTGTGGGTGGCTTGGAATGTTTTCTGGATCCACAAAAGGAAACTTTTGCATGTAATATGATGATAAATTTCACAACTGCTTTGAAGGTGAACAGGAACAATCTTATCACTCGACTGATTGAAAAAACCTGTGTAATATCCATTATCAATTACTATTTTTTTTTTTTTTAATTTGCAAATTTCTGATGTGTCCATTGTGTGGCTTAGTCAGAATATGCTTCATGAAAACTAGTGATTTATTAAAAAGCCTAAACACCCCACATTTGTTTGCTCCCTCCTCTCTGTGTTACACAAAGACAGAACAGTGCCATCATATTTTTTTTAATTGATCCCATGGAGATTCCAGGGCAGCAGTAAGAGAAGATCTACACATTACATAAGGGTCATAAAACACATCTCTAGCGCTTGGGCTCCCTTGAGATGCTGTTATACCCTCAGGCTGTGTCTATATGACTGAACCCAAGCATGCCAGGAACATTTCTGAGCTCTGGGGTGTGAAGGTTTGTGCTGGTAAACAGAGCTTTACCTGGCATTCAGTCATCCTTTTACAAACAGCGCTCTCGACCCAAATAAGTCCTGGGCACATTTTGGGGTTTTGGCAGTTTAGCAACCATGGTGGCCAATCCCTGCAGGCAGACCTCCTGGAATCTCTCCTTTTGGAGGCTAAAAGCAGTTGTCTAACACTGACATAAGCCATCCCAGTTCACTTGGACCAAACACGTTCTCAGGCAAAGTTCTTTTGCTGGAGCGGACGTAGCCAGAGGGACTATTGCAAGAACCAGTAGAAGCTGACATTTCCCCAGACCTTGTGCTGTCATGGAAGACTATTTTGGAAAAAAGACAGTTCTCTCAGATAAGGAACATCTGCTCATTTGTGATTCTTAAAATATCAGGTATCATACCGAACTGACAAACTGATATATCTCCAGCTTGGTTGCAACCGATCCTTCATTTTTGAGATTTTCAACTGAAATGTTTCCATCTCGGCCTCTTTCCCAGTTCATTTCAGTTTCCCACAGACCTGCTGAGCTTCTTTGTTGTTGCAAATGAGTAACAGGGAAAAACTACAATTATCCTGAAGTTTCAGGGCAAGATGTGTTTGAAAAAGAAACTCATTGGCTACACATTGGACCTCAGTGGGGTAGCTCACAGAGGGCTGGAAAGCATGAAATTCACATAAGATTTCTAGAAGAATTTTGGAGGTTCACAAGGTTATTAGAAATCCTCAGGAAGAAGGAAAATGTTGACTGTCATGTAATTGATTTATGTTCTACCTCTGTTAAAAAATAGTTAAAGAAACAGACTGTCCACTTGGAGATTTCCATCATAAACTAAACAAGAAAAACCACCCTCAGAAATCAGTGAAGAATCTAGTCTCAATATGGTAAGGGCAAGTGGAGATAGAAGCTGGTGATTTAAACAATATTAATAATTAAAAATGTTTGGTGTATATAAAATTCCTAACTAAGGTCCAATCTGGTGATGCAGAATAATTTGTGCCTCAGCAAAGATAATTTTGATAGTGGAAAAAAAAAAAAAAAAAAAAAAAAAACAAAAGCAAGGTAAGCATTGTAAGAGGAAGAATTTACAGATCAGAAATAATGGGTTGATTAAACCAGGTTTCCCCCCAGAAAAAGACACAATGAGAAAGATTTGTAATTGGTAGTAAAAACAATTATAAAATAAATAAACAAAATAATAATAAAAGAGGAGAAGCTCTGCAGTGCTGCTGGCTGGCTTCAGACCAAGGGACAGTCAGATGCCTTTTCCTCCCACTCCTTCACTTGGTGCTAGCAGGAGTCAGAAACTCTAGGGCCAATAGCAGTATTAACAGTGTAAAGGTCTTCTGGGGTCTTCTAAGCAGAGTTGTATCTCTTACTACTTCTGTTAATTGTAACTCTCTATTTTTTATCCTGGAATGATTTCCTCCCTTCCTGATTGCTCTTCTGTAGCTCCTTCCCCATCTTTCTCCTCATCTGTGCCTGTCATGTCTGCTTTTCCTCACAGAACCCCTTGTCCATGTTTCCTTCCTCAAAGGTAAAAAAAAATTAAAGAAATTCCAAACAATTTGTTCATGTATTTTGTCAACTGTTTGTTATTCTGTCTTCCATGTTATCTTTTCCCTCTAACACTACTGCGCTTTGTCGTTGTCTGTTTAATTTATAGGTGTTTTTGTACAGTCTCTCTTTTAAAATTCATTCTATGGAAAAACCTCTTTTGAGATCTTCACTAGCAGAATAGTGATTAATAACCTGTTGGAATGAGTCAGAAGTGACACCGGGAATTATGAAAAGGTGCAAAGTTTTGGGTGGGTCTTTGGGCATCTATAATGACCTTGCCTCTTGAAACTGGAAAGGCAGATAAGTTGCACCAGTGCAATAGGGAGATGATCTTTCCTTTGTCTAAAGGGTTTGTCACAACAACTACTGTGAACTGACTATAGCACGAGAGAGAAACCATTGCTTCGGGTTTGGCTTCATGAGCACCTTATAGGTGTTGTCCTATCCTGCAAGGTTTGTTTTCAAAAGAAAGGAGAGGCTCCTTGACTGAGCTTTAGGATGGCAGTTTTCCAAATGGGAGTTATTCATTGAGAGCAGCACACATGTATTGCCTAATGCACGCCAAACTGTGACCTTCTGGAGCAGAAACCACAAACTGAGAAGTAGTCCTGTATGAGGGAATATTGTTGGGCTGTTTCAAGGCCAAAGACACCAAGCACCTGGCATCTGGTGTTTATCTAAGCTTTGCATTTGGCTTTGACTACTAATCCCAGCAATATCCGGGGAGCTGTGGAGTTCAGCTGTGGCACACACCACAGTTTGGCTTTTCATGCAGGCAAAAAAATTCTTCACCTAATTAAACCTGAAGTTCTTATGATGTTCAGTGTGTATAGTGAGAGTCAGTAACATTTTCCCTTTGATCTCAGTGGGAAGTGTTTCAACTTCCAAGATGAAAGAGGGACCAAAAAGGACACTCCCCGTTAAATAGATTTGCTGTCCGTAGTAACCTAAAGTTCTACCAACTCTTACTTAACTTTCAGGTTTGTGCTGCCTGCCATCTTTCTGTTGGATGGTCTTGTCCTTATGCATCAGTCAGTAATGAACTAGGTCAGAGTGAACTTAGCATTGCTGTCACAATCAACCATTTCTCAGTGATTAGAACAGCCTGAACCCGGCGTGTGTAACATTTTCTCTGTACAATGATGGATGTGACTTGAGCCAATGGTTGAAATAGTTACAAATGAAGAAAAAGGAACTGTAGCAAAAGAAATATTGCATTAATGCCCACCTTACCACAAAGTAAAGCTGTGATACAAACCAAAAAAATCAGCTGGGCATCAGATGCAGAAAGCAACAGTCCCACCTCTGAAGAGGTGATGGGTCCCGTCTATTGACCAAATAAGAGTACTGATACCTTCCCCGTCCATACATCTCTGCAATGCCATCAGTTCTGGGGGTTCCCACAACAATGCAACTGTCCAGGAGGTAGTCAATCACCAGAAATGTTCCAAGAGTAACAGATAAAGATCAAAATGTATCTGTGCTTTGAGATGTCCGAATGGATCCTTAGGATTACGGGGAGCGGGACAGTTAAGGACTCTTAAGGACACCTAAGGACTATTGTACATTCTACCAGGCCTCACATTATTCGTCCCTGGCAAATGCAGCAGTCCAATCTATATAGCTTTGCCTCCCCCACTTGCCATGTTTCAAATTGACTTGGCTTGACTGTTAGTATTTAAATTATTCTTGTCATTCTTGAACTCAGGTGATCTTAAACTTCAAAGGGCTTGTATACTTGCCTGAAGTTGATTCTACTTTAGTGAATGAAGCTGTCTGGAAGATCTTACACCTAAAAGCTCCCTTTAAACGTGCAAAATGGCACTGGATATGCTAGGATATGTGCTTTTAGCAGTAATAATTATACTCTGTGACTCTCCTGTTTATGTATTCACCTTTTCTAACTTGGATTTTTACCCTCTGCTTAGGTTGTTCACGATGTTGAGTCTGAAAGGCAGATTCTCCAAAAAAGGTAATTCTTTTGTTTTGAGTCAATTTATTTGGCTGCTTTAATGAGGTGCCAAAAGTAAAGATGTTTAATATGCATTTTTCAGGGACTGCAGGTGAGGTTTCGTTGCAGATGACAGGAGATTATAAACTAAGGTTATTACATGAGTTTAAGAACAGACAGTTGTAGGGTTCTAGCTTATGTCCTGTAAGGGACTAATGAAATAAAGCTTCAGTTTAGGGCTACTGATTAAATCAGGGCCAGTGCTTGAACTGAGGGGCCTCACAACTAGATTCTTTTATTTTTTTTCAGAATGGGAACATAGTTTTCATTTAGGACTCAATGAGTTTATTCTGTCTATAGTGGTGTAGCAGTTGCTGGCCTGTGATTAAGGTTAAGGCTAAGATTAGTGTTAGGGTTAAGTTTAATGCAGATGAGAGCCAAGAAGCAGCTCCATGTGAAGCTGCTTGCCTAGTTTTGTGTCAAAATGTTGGCCTTAAAATTAGTTCCCTTGCCCAGAGAGGATGCTCAGTTAGGCTCAAATCTGTGTTTTAACTGGCGGGGTTTAAGGAGCCTGAACTCCATATGATTGAAATATGTTTCCCCCTTACAGAATAAAAACTAAGGCCAACAGAAACACCCTAATTAGGCTCTTTTAGTTGCCAAGAATTTCAGATTAGAGGAAAATCAGTATATTGCTGGATTGAAATTAGCATTCAGACATGTCAAATGCTGCAGAACTGTAACTCCCCGGGAAAGAGAAAAGCTTTCCACACGGATAAATCAGGCAAGGACCTCTTGTCTGAGTCGAGTCTCTCTAGCTTATCTGGAATATGATGGTGAAAAACTCAGGACAGCAAGGACTTACTGGGAAAAGACTTGGGAAGCCGCTGGAGGTGGATTTGAGCCAGTGAGTCTCATGACAGAGTAACTGGTTTAAGGATAAATACAACGACCAGGGATCAGAATTTCACTTACCAGGGGAACTAAGAATCAAGTTTTGAATGAGCACCGTTGTGTTGTAACTAATGAGCTTTAAGGTGCTACTGGGCGTGGGTCAGCACACAGTGTCGGAAAGGGCAGGTGCAATGGGGTTAGGTATGGGTTAAAAAGATGTTCCTCGTGCTGGGTTAGTCATAGCTCCTTGGCTTTTCCTTCTGGTTGTTTCTGCCTGACCAGAGATCTTAAGCTCAAGGCTGGATGCAGTCCTGGCACGCAGCCTAGAAGGGCTTTTCAATCAATGTTACATTCGAGGCAGCCAGCACTGGGGATTTCATGCAGGAAGGAGTCTCTGTGAGTCACACTGGTCTGATTATCTAGAGCCTATCTCATCTGGAGTAAAGGGGATGGTAGGGGCCAGTGTTAGGCAATGGCTTAATGCTGTCCCAGTGAAAATGCAGATTTAGAACTGATGCTGAGACAGCCAAGTATATTGTGTCAGACAGGATTTGCAAAAGGTGCTATTTTATGCACTTTTTATAGCCAACTTTTATCATTTCTTTAGTGAGTCTAGAAGTGCCTTGTGAGATTAGTTTTTTATGTAAATGTAACCAGTCTTCACATTTATGTGAGTTTTGTGAAAAATTTCTGCAGTACCAAATAATTATTTATAATTTTCAGCATTACAGTTTTTACAGAGTTAAATTGTATAATAAGAGTGGATTCTCTCTGGTAAGACAGAGTATTAGGGGTAGGTTTACACTGTGCAGTGGTTTGGGTTTTCTTCCTTCCCCAGATCCTCTGTGTGGGTACTGGGTTTCTCCATGTGGAGGCATTCAAGTTACTGTGCCAGATGGGTGATGGAACACTACTCTCCTAATTCCATATGAGAAGAATGATGGACTCAGGAAACAATTTAAAAAAAAAAAAGAAGTTAGGATGTATATCCTCTGACTATTCCTGGGATAGAGAAAAACAACATAATTTAAAAAGCAGCAACAGAAGAGCTCTCACCATAATCCTTTCTTACAATAAACAGAGTTATCTTGTTTCACGAGTTAAATTTGCACCAATAAACATGCTATGAGTTCCCACAAGAACATGCCCAAGATAGTCCTCCACAGTCTAAAAACCATCTTAAAAATCATCTGAAAAATGTCCAAAGTGCAGGAATTATCAGATCTCTGAGCTCTTTGTACTTGTGCTACAGCCCAAAAGTTAACTTCTACTGTGAAGCTTCTAACCCTACGAGTGTCCAGAATACTGTTAATTGTCTGTAATTTAAGTTACTATTTATTTGATTTATTATAATTTTATTCTGTTTCATTTTGGGATTAAAACTTATATAATTTTGATGACCCTATGGTAAAAATGGAAGTTGCTGTGAGTGAAATGCAGAAGCAAGTGATAAAGTTTTTAGACATATACATGAATAATATTCATGTGTATAAGATTTTGTTCATAAAGTAGCTGTGGCTGATAACACTTTGTAATGTTGCAAAAGTTCATATGGGTGTTCATTACAAAATAGGTCCTATTCCTCAAAGTCAAACTGTTTTCTGTATCTCATTTTGGTGCCAAAAGGTTTAGGCCATGCTAAAATACTCTTGTCTTCTGTAGGATATGATTTTTTTTATTCTTAACTTTACTCCAGGCCTGTAAGCTGTCTACATGCAGAGGTCCCTTCTTTTCTGAGCAATTTTGTGACATCTGGCCTGCCTTTTTTAATTTAATTGTGTGTTGAGATGATGGCATAGCTAATAGTAATTGCTTCAGTTTTTCCATAGCTGCACACAAAGCTGTATTTTCAGTAAAGTTTAGGGGAATTAGACAGTCAAATCCCAATAAATTTTAGTGGATTCTGGACACAGAACTGGCTCTGCTGCTTTGAAAATCCTGAGAGACTTTTCATTTTCTTTGCTTTTACTAAGTAAATGTAGTAACCTTTTTAATTTAAATGTTGAGAAGTTAGCTGAAACACTTGTTCTGAGTAGATCTAAATGTTACAAAAATATAGGTCTTGTAGCAATACACATACTCTCTTTTCCATCCCTCCTCCCTTTGTAAACTGAGGACCTGAGGAGCCAGCAACTGAAGTCAATGGAAAGTGAAGCTGCTGAGCAACTCTGTAAACAAACTCTCAGCAGCTCAGTGAGGTATTCACAGCAATGTGAATCCAAAAATGTGCTTTCTGTTTGTGTGGTGTCTAAATGCTCGAGGGCTGATACCAACTCCAAGTGCAACTGAAGTGCACCGTGGGATGGAAGGAAGTGTGTCAGCCTTTCTTCAGGGTTTCTTCAGGCTCTCAAAGCTCAGGTACACAGCACAATTGTGATGTGAGAGCAGTGACTCTCCAGCTTTATTTCTGCAGTCTCGGTGCAGAGTTATTTCCATCAGTTAAAACGGGAAAGCTTTTCCAATGAAATACTGAACCAATATTCTTCTGTAACTCTTTTTATCTCTGAAAAGGCATGTAATGTGGTCTTCACTTTTTATCCCTCCTCACTAAGCCGTTTTATGATGTTTCAGTTAGCAAACAGTGATTTTTCAAACTGTGGTTTCACTCGGGCAATAGTTTCAAATGCTTAGCTGCTTTAATGGGATAAAACTGGTTTCAAAATAGTTCAGGATCTTAGCACTGCAGAAATTAGTTTTCCTGTTCTTATTTTCATATAATGAGAAACCAGTTTTCTCAGTGGTCATCAGATGGTACATCTTTGAATGGTATGACCAAGTTTCTGTGTCTGGGAAACTCTGATTATTTTTACCTCTTTTCACCTATCCTTGACTGATCCACTTACATTTCCCCAAAGACTTAAAGCAACACCCATGAAAGCCATTGATCTGGTTCATGGCTGGGACTTCCAAGACAAAACTGTGCACGGAAACAAAATCTGAAGAACAGGGGGGAAAATATGCTGATAATAAAGTGGATTAGACATGTCCCTCATTTCACAATTCCTGGTTGTATGAGGTGCCAGACTATTCTGAGAGGACAATTTTAGGACAGAGATGATATGCAGTGTGTGTGGGAGAGCTGCAAGACACCAACTTCTCCCACCCTATCTTGGCTTCTGTGGCAAGCTACTCAGCTGCAGCTCTAACTCATGAAGAAGAGAAGTACATTTATTGAGACCCAGGTCTATGACTTCAAATTTTATGTTGTTTTCTGTGTATTCATTAAAACCTGATGATTTAGGTTTTTACTCATTGGCCCTACTGCTCTGACCTCTCCCCATTTGTTATGACTCAGCTAATTTAGGATTAACCCCAAACCCTTAAGATTATACAAGCATTTTATGTCCTATGCGACTGTTTAGGTTTTTAAACATGTGTGGTGAAAGTTTAGATGGCAAAACAACTCTTCAATGATTCTTCAATGATTTGGCTATTATTGGGACTATTAATGACATCGTGCAAGACACTGGCACTGGAGCTGAAGGAATTTCCTACTAGCAGACTTATTACAGGGCATACATCGCGCTTTGTTCCTTACAAATCGTCCTTCTAAAAAATAGATGTATATTGAAGAGGACAGCTAAGGCTTGCCTACCCTGCAGCTTGCCTATTTGAAAAGATGTTTTCAGCTATTGAATTTTCCCTATCTTTTACATTTTTTTACATCTCCCTGTTTCTTCCAGAGAGCTGGTTCTCATAAATTATGCAATGAGAGTATCACTCAAAAGAAGGACAAGTGTTATCCTCCGAAGAATTAATCCGAGGCTTCAACTGGATCGTTCCTGTTTGAGGCCATATAGCCCATTTTTTTTTTAACATGCCCCAGCAAAAATAGCCATGCTTCAGAGTGTCTAGGGAAATGAAGAAATTCTTGAGGATCTGGCTATCACATTTTGTACTGGAAAAGTTACAGAAATCATTGAGGAAGAAACTATACTGGGGGGAAAAAAAAAGGCACGCAACAAATCTGACATCTGAGAAGATGTAGGAGTCAGTTCTCAGAAACCAATAGGGTGTAATTCCTAAATTCTTTTCTGCATATTTCAGAATAATATCAACCTCTCTCTGGGAAGGTAGAAGAGGAACAGAAGAGGAAGAAAAGGAAGTATTCTGTCTACAGCTGTCAGAAAGAAATGCACTAATTCATTTTACATTAATCTTCCAGAGTAGGAGGTAAAAAGAAGAGAAAAGGGTAATTTTACAGTTCAGTGAATACTTCACCCATTTGTTATTTTAATGTTCCAAAATGCACAATAAGTCTTTAGAATAAGTGGGTGCCGTCTGTGTAGTAATCTGAGTATACCAAATTGGATTGGACCCTCGCTGTTCACAGACACAGGTTTAGAAGTCCAAGAGGTCCTCAGAGATAATTGCAGTGTGCTGAGAATCAGAGGAAAATGACATATTCATAACTCAAAGGGAAACATAATCCCAAGAGTTCAGGTACTGTTTTACCTCTTTGTTCCTCCATTGCTCTTTTGGTTTTCACTTCTGTGGAAGGATATTTGGTTCTGCCATGAACTTTTCAAGTTTAATGGCTCCTCTTCCCCCATCTTTCCTCAGTAACAGATGCAGCACTGAATGTTTAACAGCTGATGGAGGGACCTTGGCCTGGGGAGGCACCAGCCCAACTCAAGGAGTGCTTCCAGCATGGGTTTGACTCTCTTTCTCCCTGCTGACTCAACAACCTCTCAAACATTTCATTATGCAGGCTCTGTGGGACATGTGGGATAGAGAATGGAGAGCATGAAAGGGTAGGAACACTTCTCTATTATTTTCTTGTTATTTTGCAGTTACAGAATGTTTGGCAAATGGTGGTATACAAAGTTGCAAGGCAGATGCTATAAACTGGGTCAGTGCGATGTATATGGCTGCCAAGGAGCTGTTTAAGTGTATTTTCACTGTTTCCAACAAAAATAACAAGAAAGAAGTAAAGACATCGTGAAATAATTATGTCATTTGGAAGGGAAATATAGCAGGGATTTTAAAAACATACGTGCGAAAGGAAGAACAAATTGAACCCACACCATACTTGAAAATTTAACGAAAAGGATAAATCGATAACACAAAAATAAAACCATTGTCTTACCCTCAATATAGTCTGAAATCCAAATTATGTCCTACTTAGGGTCACTAACAAAGGGGAAGGTAGAAACTGCTGCCTTAATTTTGGATACCATTTTTAACCTCTGCTCAAGGAGTAAGGAGGTTTGTAATGACAAACATCTTCCAAACTAGGAATTAGTTAAAAGAGTAGAGCATTGAAGAGAAAGATAGCTACTCAATTAAGCTGTAAGCATACACCATTTATTCACTGTCTGACATACATTTTAAAATCATCAAAGACTGCAATGGTAAAACCAAATTGTACTTTAAAAAGCTGTAACCCTTTTCTAAAACAATAGACAATAAAAGAAAATTTGCTTGACTGGACCTGCGGGTCATTGTGATTTCAATTATGAATGGATTAATTTTGGACCTTTATTTTCCAGTTTGTCAATGAAGTCTTTGAGAGTTGCCAAAAATATGCCACCAAGAGGCAAAAGAGACAGGCTGAAAGGCTCGTGTGCTGTTCGCAGGAAGTATTCATCTTAAAAACTCCTTCAAGTCTTGAAACACCACCACTGTGGGGACAGATTTTGTGTTGCTGCTCCCTGGTACACTATACTGCTTTTTAACACTAGTGTGTCAGTGCTATGCTGATGACTCAGTTGGGGTCAAGCTCCAGTTGTAGCCCAGATTTTGGAAAACACGGCGCAGCCAGCAATAACTCGCAGACTATCTTAACGAGCCTCTTTCCACACCACTAATTCCAGACTGTTATATAATGGTAAGACTTTAATATCCACATTTTAAGGATGTGATGTCATTTTGCATTCCTTAAAGGGGAAAAATAGTGAGATTTCAGAACCATTCCCTTTAAATTTACCTGTTTGTATGATGAGGAACTTCTCATGTGCAGTCCTGAAGGGCTCAGTCTTCCCTGCTCCCTGTAAGACATAAATATTCTCATTACACAGCAGAGTCTCAGGCAGGTCCTGTTCACTATTGCTTCCCAAACAGGAATCTGTCCATACAGGGAAAGTGTTACACTACTGACACATCTATCAGGAAAAGCAGGAGCGAAGCTGAACACACAAAATAACATTTTTCAAAGATGAAACCATGCAGAAGAGAGTAAGAGACAAATGATCAACATCATAGGACAAAAGGAAAAAGAGGAGAAAGGAGACTCTATTGCAAATCTTGGGGGAACTTCCCTATTACATGTGCCATGAGACAGCACAGGGGAAATACAGCCAGAGCCAAGGTCACTTGATAATGGGCTGAACTGAAAGAACATGGCTGTGACTAAGTCAGTCCTAAATGACTAAGTCCTTTCCATCTCCAATGTCTCCAATAAAACCTCTGCCCTAAAATTATAGTTAAATATCTATAGACGAGCCAAAGCCATAGAAAAAAAAATTAAAGTTTCCTCTAGAAAAGCCCCAGGGGCCTTGAGGGCAGTGGAAATCAAATGATTTTGATTTGGAAGCAATTAATATTGTTATGAGTGTCGGAGGCAATCAAAATCCCATAAAGGGATCTGGTAAGTGCCTATTTGCCCTAAAATTAAGGGATGTTAGCTAGATGTGTGATGTGGAAACACGTCTGAGGCATGTGTTTAAAGACTCATGTATCTTTATGAATGCAATGTTTTGTTACCAGGCCCCATTGCTGCAAGTCATCAAGGAGGTTTTACAGCTTTTTTTTTTTTTTTTGAACCAAGTGGCTGATATTTTTAAGGACTTTCCGGCGGGTTTGTGTTACAGAGTTCCTCAGCTTATTTTCTAACAGGATAAATTTGCCATGCTGTTGTCTATAGGTCCCTCTTGCTTGTTACTTCGTGCTGAGGGTAGTGTTGGAGCTGATTGAAGTGTTCAGTAACAAAATATATGTGGCTAGCTAGCACTGCCTCTTCCACAGAGGGAAAATATTTTCTATTTGACTGTATTTGCATCCCTGTTTGCTTTATGCAACTAATGCTGAGAGCTTTATGGCCCACTGTCTACAACATGCCGCTTTTCACGCTATTCCTTTTTTGGTCTGGAAAAATTTTGGGGGTTCTTCTTTTTTTTTCTTTTTTTTTCCTTTTTTTTTTTTTTTTTAATACTGTACTCTGTAATGGTGTATTACTCACTGCAATCTTTCTCATTTAACCATTTTTTGGCACTGTTTAATGGCCTGACTTATGCTTAGAACAGGCAAAGTCACAGGTTATCAGCGTCGAATAATCCAGTTTCTTCCACTCGTACTGGGGTCGTGTTGAGTTCAGGATCTTTCCAATTCTTTTAAACCACAGAGCTGTTTGAAACCCAGCACTTCTTATAATATGGGCTCTTCTTTCTGGAGCTATGCTTTGAACATCCCCCATGGTGTTTTGTGAATCAAATCCGAGGCAAATGTAGAAAGAAAACTTCAGAATGCCCAGGAAATAGGAAAAAACCTGTCAGAAAGGTTTCATAGATTAACAGAGCTCTCGGAAGGTGAAAGTTTGAGCCATTAGCAAGGGTAGGCAAGGGAAGAAGGAGTTTGAAAGCAAAAGATAGATGTATTTTTTCCGTAAGCTTGGCCCCCCGCTCTGCTTTTGCGCATGTACAGAGCGTGATGAGAAGTGATTTTCCTCAGGACTTGCATCCTTGTTATTTATTATATCCCGGCAGCACGATGTGACGTGCCAAGATCTCAGCTGGATTTAGCCCAATATTCCAAAATTAAGCAAGTAAATGGATGCAAGTCAAGTTAAAAGTTTTTCATAGAGTTCAAAAGTGAATTAAGTTGTCCTGTAGCTGTTCCCTCAGTCCATGTTGCCCTGCTTTCAGTACTTACTGAAATGAAATACAGTGTAGCACTGCAGACTCGGGCCCTCATCTCACACATCACTTCTCTGTTCTCATTCACACTTCTGAGCTCTGAGGGGGCTTCTCTTGTTGAACTCACCCTTGTTTGACACCAAGAACAGCCTTTTGTCTTAGTGGGCCTAATAAAGCACTGGAAATGTTCTTGCATCAGTTTTGTTTTACATCTGTGGTAGGGTTTGCATAGGTGGTAAAATTAAAAAGACACTTCCAGTAACTCTGCTGACAAAAAGAGGGAGCAGGATGCCTGTCAGAGCCATCCTGACCAGCTCTGAAGTTACAAGTAAGCAAGTACTAAACTATCCAAGGCACATGATGAATAACAACTGGCATTTACTTTCTCCTTCTTAGTCTGTGTGGGTAAGAAAAACTGGCACGAAGTATGCAGCTTCAGCTGAGCAAATTCTTTGAATTGCATCTGCTTTAAAGGACTGAAAGTTTTCTCTCATCTTGAAACTATCTCGTGAAGCTATTCATAACCTCCCTTCCCAATATAGGGATTTGAAAATGACACTTCCTTTTGCCCAGTAGGGAGGTGTCATGTCAGGCCTTGAGTTTTTGGGAATGGTTTGGGAGATTCTTTTCTTTTTTCTTTTGATGCTGTACTTGTGTTTATAAATAAAGACTTCATGAGAGAAAGGACAAGAATTCAACAAGGCTCAGTTCCTGAATGCAGAGCATGGCCCTCCACTGTATTCAGTCATTATCAGTCATTAGTGCTTTCTGCACTACAGGAGACAGGACAGACAAGAAAATGAGGAATGTTCATCCCAGATCAGCACTCACTAGATCAGTTATCCTGCACCACCAGATCTTGAACGCTTGACTCCCTGTATCCGAGACTGTAAGTTATAAATAGCCATAAAAGTAATTTTTCCATAAGCAGAATTATTTGCTTGCTCATGTCTGCTAGCTGCCCAAAAGGGATGGAAAGGAAAGCAACCTTAATAATAACGTGAACAAGGTACAGTTGGATTAACCTTTCAGATAATTTGTATCTGGCATTCAAACAATGCAGAACAACAACAACAACAACAACAACAACAACAAAAAGTGGAGTAAATTGTTTTAAATACAGAAGAGAAGAATGGATTTGCCAGACCATTTCTAGAACAGGCTGGCGGTCTTTTGCAGTGCTGAGCTAATCAGAAGGAATGTGGGCCACATACCTCTACTTCAGGATATAACCTCAGTATAACCAGGAGCTCTAGGATTCCCAGATAGAAAACATGTTAAAAGCTTTATTCCAATTAAAACTTACAAATGGGGTTATAATTGTGCCAGGCTTTATTAGTGCAGATGTACCCTTCTATGGGTAGAAGATGTAGAATCAGTGATGAAAATAAAATTGCTTTGTCCTATTTTTAAAGAAAGGATATTAAATTAAGCCAGGAATAGAAAATAAATGCAAAATTTTGTTTGGCTTTAGACTCTATGTAGTTCTCTCAAGACAGACAAAAATGAAGAAATGGTTGAGGCTAACACTCCTTTTGATTGTGTAATTTCTATTTTCTCTATCATTTATAACATGTCTAGACCCTTATGATTGTTTGGAAGATGTGGTTTCAAGCTGCGTTTACTGATAGGATTTGCATGATGGATCTGACCCAGATCTATGAGGATTTCAGATGCTGTCTTGAGTAGATACCTGCTGAGGCAGCAGCACTTCATCTTTCTGTTTACTGCAGCAGTCTTTGAGCCAGGCTTTGGCCTTCATTTACAACTCTGCTTCCACTCCCTCCAGTATTTCTTCCCATGACAGTAGATAGATTCCAGAAAGGGGAAATGCTGATAGTTTGAGCCCTAGGTTCAGTTCACAGCAATCTTTTATACTCCTATCATAAAAAAAAATTGTCATATGTTCGTATCTGCCCTGTTTCTTTATGTCTCCCTTGTCTCCACACAAAATTGCTGCTGTGCAGGAGCATCTGCTGTGGCAGCCCAGGGTAATGACTTCTTTTGTGTGACATTCCTCCACTACTTTGGTGCCAGTATCTGCAGAATTTGTTTTACCTCCCCGTGTTGATCTGAAATGCTGAATATCTCCTGGAAGACACACATTTTTCTCACTCTCATTTTTCATTCCCTCCCTCATTTGATGTCAATAACTATCGGAGAAGGAACCACAAATTCCTCAGAAATCAAGACACAGGTGAGGAATAACTTTCACACAAGTAATGACTTGAAGCTCTTATGCATTTCATCTGTGCTGAACTGCACAGGTGGAAAACACGTAAAGTTAATCACAAAGATTAAAATATGTGTCTGAATTCATGAAGGTAAAGGAAAAAGAGTTTTAGCATAGTGGAAAAATCAAGATTTTGAAAATTAAATTACTTGCACTGGGGGCAGAAATGGTGTTTTCACTTTTCACTGCAACTTCACCTTTCTCCTTAAAACGGTTGAAAAAAAACTGTTCTAAGCAGCAAAAGGTCCACATTCACCTTAAAATGTTCTGTAAAATGACCAGCATCTGATGTGATGAACACAGATAAAAAAGGCAACGTTAAATTTGATAAAGTCATAAATTACTCTTCACTGCATCACATAAAATCACAGCATCTCTCATTGAACCCATTTTCTTTCATACTATGTCATAAAAGTCCCAAACCAACAACTATTTACCACAGTTTTACATGGGATGTTCCCAAGACCTTTGAAGGTTTTTTTCTGTACTTGGAAAGCAATTACTGCTGCAGGACTCCCCTTTTTTTTCTTCAGAACTTTTCTCATTTTTTCATCACCTGAATAACTGAGGACAACCCAGCTTGGATTTAAATCTGTGTTAGTAGAATCAACTGTCCAAAAAAGGTGTAGGAAAAAAATAACCTTCAACAGTAGATGAGAGTGGTGGTCAGCTAATTAGTCTTGAAATCAGCATTTGATGTCCTAAAATGACATGTCATCTTAGGGAAGCTGCTCCTGTGAGTGGAGGCTGCTGCCCTGTGACAGTTTTCTCACCCAGGGAAGCTGGGAGGCAGAACTGCTGGTTGGAGGCTCACTTCAAAAAGGAGGAAGCAACATTTACTCTCTCCTAACTATGCTGAGAACACTGTGCTAAGCAGAGATATTCCAGTACAAGTCCCAGGTAAGAAGATAGTAAGGGAGTAATCAGGGTAGCCACAGCACTCCGTGGTGAGCACAGCACTGGCTCCTTCACTCTTCTCTGTCAGCTGTGGCCAAAGCATTTGTATCTGTCTTGCCTTCCACCAAAGGCACAGGAGCCACCTTCCCTAAAAAAGGGGAGGCTATGTTTTTGCTTGTTTGCAGGGAGGAAAATGGGGAACAAATCTGGAAATAGGTGGGAGCAGTGTCATGTCTCTGCCCCTGGAATCTCTTGGCGTCTATGACTGTTGCACAAAAAGCCTGTGCTGGGAGCAGCTGGAAATTCAGATCTGTGAAGTGAGTATCCTCCTGTTATTAGAGGTGAAACAGGAGTTCAGGGAGGAAGGGGGGGGGGGAGCCAAAGAGGCAGAGAAATCTAATTCTGGTATGCTTGGAGCCTTGCTCCGTTTCTGAATCAGTATTTGCAGAAATCACACCAGCAGCCAGCAGTGTGGTGTCTCTTCCAGCAGGGCTTTTAAGAGTAATGCAAACCCCATCCCAGCCTAGTGGCACTGCAGAGGATTACTTGGCAACCTGCAGCACCAATGTGAGCTGTCTGCCTGTTGTTATCCAAAAATACACTGCAGGCCTAAATATTCCTACACACACTGCATACCATCCAACCATACTTACAGTTCCAGCCTCCAAATGTAGTATTTGGGAGGAAGCTGTTTGGTTCATTTTCTCAAGACGGGAAAAACATCTCCTAACAGTTTTTAGCCCAGCATGTTCAGTCTGCCCCAAATAGATTCCCAGAAAAGCTGCATCATGACATTTTCCTCCTGGGCTCAAAGCAAAAGCCATTCACTCATGATGTTTCCTGTCCTGGAAGAAAACAGTATAGGAAGTGCACAGGTGCCAGACAGATGGCAGAATTTTGCTTTTACTTTATTGAAGAACACCCATATTATTACTGTGTGGCAAGGAGGGAAAAAACCAGATCAGTTCCAACTACCATGTGATATTTGGCTTGGGTTATCAGCAACGAAAAGTGAGGAAAACTGCTTTCAAAAGTATATAAACTGAAATGTTTCTGTTACTCTAAGCCCTCATTTGTAGGATATACAACAAAATCCCTCACAAGAGTATTAATTGCAGTGGGCAGTTCGTAAATTATCTTTCCTTTAAACCAATACCAAACTAGAATAAGGTAAGGGTTTTCACAAGCATTAGATTAAAATGGAACAAAATCATTACTATTCTGTCAGACTGATTGGTGGGCTTTGCATCAAATGCTTCAGATACAAGTGAGAACACCTGGCATGGGGGCAGAGTGGGCTCAGGGGATATTCAGGTAACTTGCTGTTTTGATTGAAATATAGGCCCTGCCACTGGTGTGTGATAGCAAGTGTGTGGATGACTCATTTTCTGAAGAGGTTTAAAGCCCTGGAGAAACCTTCTGGAAGTCTGGATTTTGTAAGAAATATTTTATTATGGTTTTGAGTTGTCCATCAGAACAAGAGTCTTTTAGAGACAGCAAAAAGGTGGTGATGAATTACTGTGTTGAAAAATGCTGGAGTCCCACCTCCAATACCTCTTTCATAGGTAAGTCACTGTTAGCCACTCTAGTAAGAAGTTCTTTGTTTTTTTTTGTTTTGTTTTGTTTTGTAAGAAGGTGCCCATGCTTTTGCTGTTTCCTAAATAACAGGAAATATATCCAGTTAAATATGTATGAATGATGTATGCTTTCTTGTAACCTCTCCAATTTAACACCTATAGCAGTTTAAGAAGCTGGGGAAGGACCTTGGGCACACTGCAGCAGGAAAACACAGGAACTGAGGCTGTGGAAGAGAAGGAAAGACTAAGCCAATCACTCTACACTTTTTCTATAGAGCCAAGAACAATAATTGATCACAAACTGAACAAAAATTGGTTTTAAAAAGAAAGATGTAAAGATGTTTTAATAGGCAAGTTATTTAATATTTTAGAGAAGTAACAAATTGCCACATTGGCTTGGGTTGTCCCTATCCAAGAGTTTCTGTACAATGTCCCATCAGGTGGTATGGGGTCACCCAGTACTTTGCACTATGGTCTAGGCTTATCACTGACAGTTTTAAGACTCTTGATAACTGATTTACTCCACAGTGTTTTGTCTTAGCATGGAAGAGAAAAAAGAAAAATACTAGGGAATCTATTCAAGTAATCAGTGATTAATTCTACATTCTTTCTTGATGATTACTCTGTAGATAAACATTGTTACAGCAGAAATGAAGAAAAAGCACCCACTTTCCAGGAATTAATTCAAGTTATATATAGCTGTATTGCATCTAGGATGTCATTCATATAAGACATCATTCAGTCTCCATACTTAACACTATAATCTCTTCAAATCTGTCAACCTAGAGCAAGAGGCAACACCTGGAAAAGACAATTAGAGAGAAAACTACAGAGGAAAATAGCACTGGAAGTTCACTCTATATCAATCACCTTTGCAAGTCAATGATAAAGTGCTACCCTTCAGTATAGTAGTGAGGGAAAGAGTGCTATTGGAGTGCCTGAGTAATAACCCCCAGTCTGTTCCAGTATCTTTCTACCAAGCAGAAGGCTGGAGATGCACAGGGTCTTCCCAGAGCCTGCTTCCTGCTGAAGGAAAATTGCCTTGGCACAGGATTTCTGCAGGACAGCTGCAGAACTGCTCCCTGGGGAAGCCCTGCTGGGCTCCACCAGTGGAGAGTGGAGCCAAGGATAAAGGCTGGGGGATGTGCCAAGAGCCCAGCATTTGCATTGCTGCAGATATTTGGAGTGGCACTGCAATTCACTTTGCACAGGCTGAAATGTGGCCCAGGCTTTTGAACTGTCTAAATTACACTGCAGTTGCGAGACAAGAGATAATCTGGTGGACAAGACATTTTATTATTTCTTCTTTTTTTTTCCTCCCTCCCTCCCCTGACACCCTGATTTCATGGGCTCCACGTGGGATGTGTGTGCTGGGTATTCACGGGCACTCTACAAAAAGAGAGAGGTGGGAAGAGATCTCCAGGTTGCAGATGACTAAAACTGGTTGATGTGGAGGGTTCTGATGTTGCTTGTGTCTGTGTCTGATTTATGTATGGGTGAGACTCTTCAAAAGCAAAGTGAAGGTGACAGAAGAAAAAATCTGTTCCTTTTTCCTATAGAATACTGGTATCTATTCCCCTGAATTCTTTCTGATGCAACCAGGGTTGTGTGCTCAGGTCAATACCATGTTTGCTCCTTTTTGTTTGTTTGTTTGTTTTTCTATATATCAGAAATACCCAGGGCTAGACTTCAAGAAAAATCTCAATCACAACAATTTTAGCAGCCTGATTCACAGCACAGTTTGTTCCATAGAATGTTCAGGGAAGCCCAGATGTCAAATTAATCATAAAACCCCCTTCATGTTAATATTCAATTTACTAGAAGCTAATTTTTATTACTTTCAGCTGCATCTTTATGGTTAGGCTAGTATAAAGCCCTCAGATATGAAAAAAATCCTAAGGAATTAAAATGAGTTGTATTTTACAGGTTTTTTAAACTGATACTTTAGGCCCAAGAAATTTGTGAAATATGATTGGCCTACAGTAAACCAATCAGATTTTATTTGCTTTTTCCTATTTAAGACATGGTGTGTATATATAATCACTAATATAGGACTAATTTACCCATCTAATCCTAAAATTTAAACTTTTACTAGATAATTAATCTGTGTACAACATTTAACTAAAATGTCAGGTTTTCAGTTTTTGAGAACACAAAGTCAAAAGTATAAACATTTCAAGGAATGTCTATGGAAAGTCTTAATTTATGTATAATTTGTCATTCAACATCTGAAAAAAGATTCATATTCACTTTTTTTATTGTTATTCTTGCCCGGGCTTTCTGAAAAGCCAGATGTTCTTTTTTCATAATGCATCAGAATGTGCTGAGTTAATATGTCAAAATACCTGTTCTAAAATGTCAGTATAAAATTGCTGACACAAAACTGGTTCATTTTATGTAATATCAAGTGTATCTCAAAAGTAATTTTCACAACACCCTCCTTTCTTTTATAAATCAAAAGCAGTTCTTTGGCGTGTCCTTAAATGCTTTGTTCTCTGCTGATGAAGTACAGACTTCCTTGTTCACCTAAACTGAGGCAAAACCTGACTGATGCCAAAAAATTGGCATGCATTGACAAATTCTCAGCTAATTAGAAGGAATCCAAAGATTGTTCAGCCATGATGAAATGTTTAAAAATAGTTAGTCTGTCACACATATTTGGACAGAGAGCAGTAGTAACATTTTACTTGAATACCTTCATTCAAATGCATATTTCCAACACAAAGCAGGGAAACTGGGACAATTGTTCCCCATAACTTTTGCAGGCATTTTGCATAATTTACATTAAATTAAAGCTGGAGAGTGGGCAGATCTGGATCAGAGTTTAGAATAGCTTACAGTCAGGTACAAGAGGAAAGGGGAGTTAAATGTAACGGAAGCTGCATTTTGGGTGGTTTGGAGGCCAGTAGTTCTACAGTTTGGAACTTACATTCAGAGAAGCAAAGTAGGGCAAAAGAATGTCCAGTGAAAGTTGCTCTGAAGAAATTTTACTTTGTGTTTTATTTTACTTTGAGTAGAACATCAGCATTAAGCATGTGATTGCTATTTAAACCATTAAATAATTTATTGGGTTTTTTTGCTGTAAACTTTATGACAGTCACACATCTGAAGGAAAAGAGAAATGTCATGAAAAACCTTACTCAGTTTCAAAGAAAACAGGGAATCTGTTGGAGCTGAGATAAAAAAGAAGATCGAAAAGATTTACAACCACTGTGCAAAAGGTGGAAAAAACCTGAAAAAACCCCAAGTCATTACAAGAACTATTCTAGAATTATAGACCATGTAGATTAACCAGACCTGATTAGATCCTGTTCTAAGGATAAGATTTAGTTGCAAATTTTGTTGGTAAAAGGAAAAGTTGTCTTCATTCAGGCAAGTGGTTTGTAACAGAGATAAGTGACAACAGAGTAGCACTTCCTTTGATCTGAGGATGCTAATTTAGAAGGCTGATTTAGTGACTAACCACATAAGGATTTTTCATCTCCCTTTACCCCCTGATGAGATGACTGAGCCTTGACTCAGACACAGAGAAAAGAGTAAAAACCAGACTGTATCATAGGATATTTCAAAGTAGAATTCAAAGCAAAGAGATAATATTCACTTAGAGGAAAAGTTAGAAAATCAGGTTAAGTTTGTGGCTGAAAAATGACCACGTGTTCATATTTAAAGAAATGAAACGGCCTTTGTCCTTCATATATCTGTGCCTGTCATATATATTCTATAGAACAGAATATTTATGCCTGAATGCTGGGTTTTTTCCCTTTCCAAAACCCCATAGTCCCTTGAAATGGGAAGACATGCCAGAAGTAAAAAATGTGATGTTGAAGACATCCATAGAAAAAGATTCTGCTTTAATTTTTGTGTTCTCAAGAGGAAGAAGGAACATGTGATGTACTTGTCAATTGTTGCCTGATAAAGCTAAAATCTGCATGTGGTATTCCAAGCTGAGTTACCCTCGTAAGTCTTGACTTATTTCAGTCACTAGAAAATAAAACATTTATGTCAAATATTAAATATTATTAATTACTTATGGTAGATATAGGAAAAGGAAAGGGTTTATACATTGTTCCTTTTTATTGGACATCCCTGTTTAACTCTCTTGCATTACTAAAACTCTGTATTGGATTAATCTGAAATCAGGCAGATGTAGAGAGGAATCAGAGCCGTTTTGGTGTATAAGTAAGGTTTCCTGACATAGAAAGAGCTCCTGGTTTATGGAAGAGAATAAAATAAATAAATGCATGGCTCTGACACAGAAAAGGTTAATATTCATGGGCTTAGTCTATACTTTTGAGGTGCAATGGAATTTATGATAAACTCATCAACTCAGTAATAGAGTGTTTAGGTGTATGATTTTGGGAGAAGCACCAGGAGAAAAATGTGACCTCAGCACAACTCCTTTGCTGTTCCTCAGTTGTCGGAACAGAGCGATTTATTCCAGCTGTCTTCTATGTTCAGCACACGCTCCATTACAAACCTGGCCACATATGTTGGCTGACACACAGGGACATCGTGCCAGCCTGAAAAATGTCAGCTCTTTTTGTGCAGGTATGTGGAACATGTGGCCCTTTCTACTGTGCCTGTAACCACAACCCAGAGGGGTCAGCTAAATGGACTGTATTTCCTGCTGCTTTTATGCAGGGATGCCTGTGACTCAAAGGAGTAATCCTTCACAATGCCTTTCTAGCAAAATATCCTGGTGTCTTTTCATGTCTTTAAATGCTGTGATTTGGGCAACCACACTGTCATCTTTCTTCCCTAATTCAAAAGAGAAATCACTTTTGAAACTCTAAAATTATATTTGGAAAGAGAAAAGATTTTATGTAGCAGCCAGGTGAGGTTGTCACACCCTTGCTCAGAGTGAGAGAAGAGCTATTCTCCAGGTTGTGACTGAATTTCTATTCCTATTGCCAGTGATTTTAGCTTCTGAAATGTCATCTTTTTCAGGAAATTACTTCACTTGCTGAATCAATTTATACTGCTCTATGTCTATATTGAGTATTGTCCAAACAGTCAGAATTATTATGTACATGTGTTTAACTGAAACATGGAGGCTATCACATTTAAAAGGGAAAAAAATACACTAATTTCTTCTTGTCAAATCAGTGGATTAATTACAAGGAATATTTTCTTTTAGTTTGCTAAACAATGAAGGAGTCATCATGAAGTATCTTTGGATTTTTTCATCTACCTTTTGTACCTGTATCTGTTCTTTAGAAGCAAATAATGATGATGTGTAAATATCAGATGGGGGGAAAAGTAATTTAAATGTGTGTGAAGTACACTGGAATGAGGCTCTGAGTTGTCAAAGTCAAGGGTTTAAATTGCAGGTAAAGTAGTTGCATTTCCAACTCTCATTTAGTTCTTTTTGCATATACATTTTAGTGTAGTTTTTGATTTTAACATCACATATTTGATTGCTATGTCATTCTGTTTAGAGGATTGAGCTTGCTCATTAAAAAAGCAATTTCCCATGGTGACTTGTACTTTTATTACTGTGATCTTGTCAGAAGCTACATAAAATACAGAATTATAAGTTGTTTGGGGACTGCCTCCCATGAAGTCAATGGAATTCAGAAGTATTACCAGGCTTCCACAAATGAACTAAACCTCGGAGCACAAACTGTCTCAGGTGGTGCAGGGTTTTATTTCAAAGCAGAGATTTGCATTTTCGAAGTGTGGCTTTCAGCTGCACTGGGCTTAGCAGAGGCTTGCCTGCAGTTCTGCCCGTTGATTTTGATGACCTTAAAGATCATTTAGTCTTTTCCTGACTAAATGGTTCTGTGAAATGCTCGCTCCCTAACTGGACACCTGGCATGGCTAGAGGATCAGCCACAAATGCTACACATCCAGTGACAGGGAGTTCTATATTATCTTTCAGGGCAGCATTGTATTGCCATGACTGACACCATCCTTTTCTGGGTTTCATCCAGGAGAAAGGTAATTTTCTGCTTCATTCATTTGATCCCACAGAGCTGCTGCCAGGGGTGAGGCAGGTGCAAACAAGCAAATTGCATTTTTTCCCTATGGGTGTCACAAAACACAGAAGGATATAAGAGACCAATGTGTGTGTGTGTGTGGGGGGGTGTCAGTGTGAAGTGTGCCACGTGAATAAAAGTTTTGTCCTGCAATGCAGGGAGGAAAAGTAGGCTATCTCCAGCAACATGAGTTACAGCATTTCTAACCTTTTGAAGTTTGAATCCGAAACTGTAATAAGATAGACAACCTTTATACATCTCACCAAAAGAGAAAGGATCCTTGAGCAGCTGCCTCTTACAGGAACAGAATATGAAACATCACCAGCAGTTTTTTACACACCAACCAAGAGGGGGTTGGGTGGGGGGTGTTTCTTTTGCATGAATTTCTGCAAAGGCACAACAGCAAATTACATCCTTGATTACACAGACCAGTTTTGACACCTGTCTTCAGGTGGATTATGCTGATTTCTGCAGGCACTAGCCCAACTAACATTGACATTTCTTTCTAAGGCAGATAGATAGCATCTGCAGTGTAGGACTTCTGCTTCCTCAGACAACGCAAATGTTCGCAGCAGTGGCTCTGCTATTTGCATTTAAGTGTTGGTGAGAGCTGGGTTCTGCCAGCTGATTAATACTGACTGGGCCTTTCCTCTCAAACATTTCTGCTGTGTTCCTCTTGAGTATGTGTCTAAGTCACACAGGAAGGGAAGAGTCCTGCCTTGTGACTTCAGGCTCCTGAGGACATACAAGAGTGTCCTCAACTGCACAGACACAGTGTCTCAATAGATTTCTGAAGTGCAAGTACTCAGTTTGCATGTTGAGAACCACACAGGAACGGATTTTCTGCCACCTGCCAAATTTCCTGGGCACAGAAAAGCAGCCAGCCGAGGTGACCATGAAGGATCTCTGGTCTTCAAGGCGGACTGGTCATTCTACACATCATGAGGTGTACACAGCTATCCAGTCATAACATCCACTGGGTGTACAACAAACTTCAGCAGTTTGGCTTCATGTTCCATTTTAATACCCAACACATGCCCAAGATGTTTTTGCTGAAAATGGCAACTCCACCTATGAAAATATGAACTCTTAGGAGCAGATTTGGTATGGAGCAAAGATTTAAGGCAAAACCCAGTAAAAATTTAGTGCTAAGCTCCTTTTTTCTTTCTCACTTTAAATGTAGATTTACAAAAGGACGTGCAGCAACTCCCTTAAATCAACTAATACTCCCTCTCAACAGCAAAGGGTTAATCATGCACCTGCCCATTCCAGGGCTTTTCTGTCTAACTTTGAACATAGTATGTCAGGTGTAGCTTTTCTACTTGATAAACATTAGGGTGGGGGGCTGATGTGGAGGGTGGGAGGGATTTCTATGCCTTCAGAGAATCACAGGTTTGGTGCAGTAAATCATACACTAGGTCAAAATTAAATTGTGCTGTAGTAACTTGATTGTTTAAAAAAATAATTACAGTTTTAGTAGATGAAGAGATGTGAAATAAATTAGCTAATTATATTCCCACTTACCTCTGTGCTGAACATGATGCATCACAATGAATTTATGTATGCTTATTGTGGGCACAGTACACCTCTACAGAATACATTTAATTGTTTTGCAATCTATTTGATATTGTACCTTTTTTAAATTCTACTTCCAATCTAACTTGTCTGGATTATAGAAATCACAAGGACAAGGCATACTAACAGCTAGGACTAAACTAGAATATGTGCGTGGAGGTAAGAGCAAATATTCAGAAACAAAAGCAGTTAATATTATGCCTCCATTAACCACTTCATACATTATCTCAAACTGGATTGTAAACAGCGCCTTAGCAATGAGGTACAAAAATTATAATAACTGGGAAAATCTGGTGTGCCCCAGACAGAAACACACTGTAAATGTAAAGCACAAAAATCACAGGTAGTTTGTGATGATAGCTCCTTATGTGGCATAGTGGTACATAAATTTTTAAATGACCACATTCTGAATGTGGAACGCAGTGAAATGACCAGTCATAAGGTATTTGCAGGGTGCCTTGTTATCATCTGATCCCTTAGAAATCAGACAGCATCACTAATGAATCCTAGTAGGGGCTCTGCCTCCCTCTCATGGGCTTTGGTAATTTCTCAAGACGGCTTTCAAAGTTGGAGAGGTTTGAAAACAAGCCTAGCTTTGAGATTCTCGTGAAACATCCATTTCTGTAGCCCAGTGACATGGTGTTTCTTTTCGTGTCTTTATGACACCACCTACAAAGAGTTCTTCGCTCACTGCTCTTGGTAGTGAAGAGCAGGTTGTGTTAGGACTTTAATTTCACTGATTAGTTCACAGAATGTTGATATAAATAATATGACAACCTCTTACACATGGTTTAAGTGGTTGAATGGATGGATTCCCTTCCTTTCTTCTAGTGGTTATAGAATTTGCATTCATCTGAAGTGCTTGAATGGAGTTACAAAGCACAATCATCTCACAACTTGGGGGGTAGTACTACATTGTGAGAAACAGAGATATATTAAGTTGTACAGTTACACTGAGAGAAACTTTTTAAGGCAAACTTAACATTTCCACTTGTCATTTTTTCCAGTGATATGAAATAGCACACTGCAATCCCTGCAAAGTCCTGCCAGAAAGAGAGAGCTGGATTTCTGCAGTGCTGTGGGATTTCACTGCATGCTGTGTCCATCCCATTGAAAGAGCAGTGGGATCATGTACCACATTTTGCTTCAAACCAACATAAAAATTAATGCAAACAAGAAGGGAATTTAATTTTCAGGAGGCTGGTGTACATTTTGGAATATGCTTGGGTCACCATGTTTGTTTCCACACAGTGTCTAAACAAGGTTTTATTTTGCGAAGCCCTGTGATACAGCTGTTTCTCATTTTCATCTTGCAGATGCTGTCTTACTTACAGGGCAGTTTAGTTAAAAAAGCTGTGTTGACTCATAAGACCAAGATGTACAGTATTCGGTTTTGATTGAGAAGTCCATCACCCCTTTATCATCCACAGGGCAAAAAGCTTGAAGTCAAATCATATTTTTCCAGGAGCAGAAGACTCTAGCTCCAGAAGCAGTGTCAAAGCTCCCTTTCTCTCTGAAGCATAGTCGACTGTTAAAAGGCTAAAAAATGTGCTTATTCATCTTATTATTGTGGAAAGCACTGGTGACTCACTGCATGGGCGAGAGGAGGTGGTTTAGTTTAGTTATTACTCTTTGTCACTGAATTTTCTGTTAAGATGGAAACAAAACAGAAATAATAGGGAAGGTTTTCTAAGCGTACGTGACTGTGCCCTTCGAGTTAAGGAGCAGGGGAGCATTTACAGGCACATCCCTGAACCAGCCACTTCTTAAGACTGAATAAATGTGCCTGAGACAAGAAGAAAGGGAAATAAAAAAAGAAAGAAGACTAAATCCTGCTCTTCCCCCATCCTCCTCAGAGCCAGGACTCGGAGTAATGGAATTTCCCTGGTGGGGAAACAAAGACCTAATGTCTAATTACTGGGAGATGAGGACTCAGAGGGAGAGCAGGCGGTGGCCAGGAGCACGGAAGAGCTCTGACCCCAACAGTCAGGAAGAGAGAAAAAGAATCCCAGTTCTGAGGACATGCAAAAAAAGTTCAAGAACCCAAGCAGAGCCAAAGGAAGGCTCAGGAGTATTGAGTCAGGGAACACAGACAAGTGGTTTTTAGTCTTTTTTTTAGAGGTTTGTCCATCTGAACGTGCACACGGATATTCTCCAACTGACTAACGGCTGACAGAACTTATTAGTCTTGTTTCTTTTTGTCTTCCCCCAATATGTGCTCCTGTAAATGCTGAGATCTGAAAGCAGATTTGCTCAAACTTCCAGGGAATAGGGAGAACAAGCCAGGGTAATGCAAACCTCTGCCAGGGCATGGAATTCTAATGACCGTAAAAAAGAGGGAAATCCTTCCCCTTAGTACACACTACAGGAAAAGTAGGAGCTGAAATCTGTCATTAAGAAAGCACTTGGCTGTTGTAGTGACTTCTATACATAGCAGACTCACAAGTCCAGCCAGTGGGAACTCTGCATGGTTGTGAAAGAGGACAGAGTTTGTAATAGAAGATAAGAAAATGGACTATTCTCAGTAAGGAACTCACTGCAACTCAACTTTTCCTGTTATTCCAAAACCTGATTTCTCCTGAAACTTGAGAGCTATTGATTCAAGTAAATAATCTTTAAATCACTTGCCAGTTCCTTCCTGGAGAAAACAAGACTCATGCTATGCATTTGTACTCCATATCTCTCAGTCCAAGTTTCTTTTCTCCTTGATAAATGTCTCCCGTGCACATGGCTCGGGTGAAAATTCTCTTTTTCTCCTCTGAATGCCCCAATATGTAGAATTCAGCCTTTGAAGTTAAAAATGAAAGTTCTCACCTTTAGTTTTTAAAGTCTAGTGTACAATGTAACATGGAGAATACCAAATTCCAGAGAAAGCAGAAGACTAAAAGTAATCATAAAAGCAACAATGTAAGTCTTCCAGAAATAATAATATTTGAGTTAAGAGGATGTCCTTGACTTAGGAGGACATGCAAGGGTACTAGAGGTATAGAGAGTCAAACAAATCATACAAGTCTTTAATGAGGAAGTAATTATATGGGTTTTTTCGGAGTGCTTTATAAACACTAATTATAACTTGTTCCTAAATTTTCCAGGTGAATAAACAGAACTAGGAATAGATTGAACAGCTTGCTAACCTCCATGACGGAATCAGCAGCAAACTTAAAAGCAGGCATTTTGAATATTTATTGATTATTACCCTGCCTAAAACCTCATTCAGTGTGGACAAGGCTGAATATCTCTGTGCACATAAAATGGGACAAAGGAAAGCTACTTTAAAATGTTTTTTGGAAAGGTACTGACCACTTCAGATAAGAGTGAAAGCCTCCTGTATCTCTAGGGTTTTTTTTAAATTTTCCCTTCATTCTCAATGAGCAAAAATTGTGTTGCACTCTATTTTATTGGGACAGAGGAGGTCTCTTTGATATCTTTACACAACATTAGTCACTGCATCTGGGAGGTAAACTGCCCTTGGCTTTCTGCATCTGGCCCCAGTGTCAGGAGATAAAGACAAATGCTTTCCCAGCGCCAGGATTCCACAAGCAGAGAGTCCAGCCTTCCCCTCCTCTTACAATTCCTCTCTTCCTTGCAATCTCTTCAAAAGATCCTGTGCTTTGGAAGAGCCAAGTTAATTATTTTAAAGGTTCCAATAGTTTATTTTTCAGAAAGATTCTCAGACGTATGAATCACCAGGAATAGCCGTAGTTCAGGAAAAACTTCTGGGAGTTGGATGTAGCTGCTAACACTTGGTCAGAATCAATTCTATGAGACCTGGAGGCAAAGGGAACACGAAAAAGCAAAGCTTTGCCGTGCCCTTTGAGCACTCAGGGAAGCCAAGGATGTGTTTTTAGGTCGGTTCAGTGCCACAAGAAAAAAACCCAAACCCCAAACTACCAAGAGGTAAGGTTTTGACCCTGATTTCATTAATACCTTTGTATTAAAACAGCACTGACATGCACTTATGCTGAACTCTTCTTTGAACAATGAGAGCTTTGCTGAAAGGAGAAAAAAAGGTTTGGGTTTTATTTTATTTTGTTGCATTTTCCCCTCTCTACTTTGAGTGATTTTCTCAAGGTTTTACAGTGGTTCAAACTAAACCTTCACCTCAGTTCTACAAACCCTATGCCTCTAATAAAAGTACAAGCAACAAAGAGTAGTTTTAATATTGAGTAGAACCAGCAGAACTAGAACACAGAATGTCTGTGCCAGCAAAGTATGTTTCTGCACAGAACAGAGTATTCACAGGGTTTGTGGTAACACTATATGGAACCAATTATTGCCTGGCAAGGAAAATAAAAGTATAACATTTCTTGTGCGAAGATTTTTCCACATTCACTCCAACAGTGTGTGTCATTAGGTACATCTGTGACAAAAACATCACTTTAAGCAGGCTAGGAAAGAGAAACCTTGGCTCACTTACCCTATTACTTCATCTCTAGGGTTTGCCCTGGTGCACTTTTCCAGTAACATGATATTTGGATAGGCTCTGTATTGTCTTATATAAAAGAAGTTACTATAAGAGCCATCTCCACACACTCCATGACTTATCCAGTAATTTTATAATAATGTAGAGGTTAGTCCATGTAAAATCAGTCACACTTGTTTATAGCAATTAATTAGCAAATTTCTTGGTTTAGGCTGTAAAGTGTGATCCATCACTGTCTTTGTGGGGTAAAGATTCTGTGTTGAGAGTTGTCACTTGTGGTTTTATGATAAATTATAAATTTATCATAATAAATTTATAATGATGTGGCTATATAACTAAATTTATAATTGCTTATGAAAACTTCAATTGCAGTTATAATGTGTTTATAATCATTTCAACTGCTATAACATGTTGTATTTTTGTAAAGGTTTTAAAAGCAAATACAAGTAGATTTTTTTGTATTTCAAAAAGCACAAAACTAATTTGACCTTAAAACCCCCCACTCATTTTAATGTTTTCTCCCAAGGACTCTGCAGCAGCCAGAACCCTACTGTGACGAAATACATTATATACCTTTGAGTTATTTTCTGTTGTATTTGATTCAGTAAGAAGGAAATACAGAATCGACTTTGAGAGAGGGAACTAATCCAGTAATTAATCTCATGTTAGATGTCATCCTCGAGAGGACTCTGTGAATCTTTAGTGAGAGGAGGAACTTGTGAAAAGAGTTTCAGACATCACTTTTCAGCTGACTTCGAGGCTTACTGTAGTAACCTGTATAACAAGAAGTTCATAATAAGACCTGCTCCAATGAGTCTGACTATGAAACTTCCTTGTCCCACAGTATTTGGGCCTAGATAAGGTATTTGCAAGCCTTATTGAAAAAAAGAAAAACAAAATAAAAATCTGTTGGCCTTGAGTAAGGGTCAAATTAGACGTTTTGATTCCATATGCCTGAATAACTTTCTACCAGAACAAAAAGGAAAAAAACCCAGAATACTTTTAATCCACTTTCAAGAACCCTTTCCCAGGATATTACAAGGTATCTTTAAATAATTGAAGGAATCTTGAAAAAATATTATAGCTTTAGTGCACAGAAAGGTCTGATTCATCCATTGCCCTGAACAGTCCACTTCAGAGCTCACAGGAGGCCACCAGTCCCAGAGCAGACTGTGGGGACTGTTTGTTATCGATGGGCATTGCATGTGTCACGTGCATTTCAAATCTCACTGATTATCTGGTTTCCACCACCTGAGTTCTGGATTTAAGAGGTAATATGACATATGGTTTTTGATAACTCCACGACAGGGTATGGTTTCCAGGAGTTTGGTATGCTTGTCACTTTTAATCCAGGTTTTCAGACGAAAATTAAATTTCATGGTAAAAAAAAAAAAAAAAAAAAAAAGAAAAGAACACTTGGATCTTTCAACTTGGAAAGGAATTTGCAAAATTAGTTTCTATTCTTCTAAATTTCAAAGGAAAAGAAGATTGGAGAGGACTGGAGAGACAATGATCCACTGGTGCCTGCAAATCAGCTGGCAGGTAACTTGCATTGTGTTCTGCCTCTCCACACGACACGTACTGCAGCAACTCTTGTCTTAATTCCAGAGCCTGAGCTAGTTTGTGTAATTTGTTCTTGGGGGTTTTTTTTGCCTGTTTATGTTGCTATGAATCTCAAACTACTCGTTAAGCCATGATAACAGAAAAAAGAAAATCCTCCCCCTGCCTTTTGCCTCTCTCTGTGTCTCCCTCACCAATTGCTATACGAGGGACAGTGAAGTAAAAAGTGGGCTAGACAAGCCATCTCTGCTATTAATAATAATGCTGGAGGGGGGAACAGGAGAAAAAGAAGAGAAAATAGTTGCTCTAGAAACTTCTGACTGCTGGATTCAGCCAATATGTTCTCCCTTCCAGAATTATGCAAAATGCCGCGTCTCGGAGATTTTGACCGCTCAGATCTTAGAGGGTCAAATTACACTGAAATATTCTGAAAGACTTCCTGTATTCCTTTGCTATGACATTTATTTATCTTCTGCTTATTGCAAGGATACTTGGAACCAGTTTTGTCAGATGTGTGAATAAAAGCCCTCCCCAGCTGTGTCATTAGGGCTGTAGGACCGGAGAGGAGGGAGTTAAGAGATCAAAGCAGCTGGGATCTATCAAGTAATCAGGGCACTCTGCCAAGGGAAGAGAAGGAACTGGGGCTAACATGATGGCTTTGATCCCAGGAAGAGAGGCCTGGGGGTCAGGAAGCATGAAGTAAGGCTAAATCTGTTTGCTTTGGCCCTGTTTTTGAGTAGGCTCCTCACCCTTAGAGGTAAGGTTTCCCTTTTTAATTGATTCTATAACTTGCTATGTGTTTTTGCTGCAGTCTTGATTCCAATTTACCTGTGTGCCAGCAAATGTGGTAATTGCCAAGAGAAGCTGTGATGGAAGGTGGTGTCTCTGTTATAGAGAATGATGTTATGTGGAGTGCTGGCCTATGTCAGGCTGAGCTAAAAGGTGGGTCTTAAGGATGTCTCTGTGGACTGCAAGATGTTTGTAATGTCACCAGTTAGTGAAGATAAGCATCTAAGTCCTAGCCCTTTCCTTTGGATTCTGTAGGTTTAAATCCTTGTAGCCTCAATCTTCTGTCATTAAGCTCTTAAAACGTGATTTTCTGCCTTTGTGTTTGAGCAACTTAGTTTGGTCAGCAGAACCTTTTTTTGGTTGGCTTTCTCCTTTCTTTCTTCCTTTTGTTTCAGGATAGCATGGCTGGGGTTTCTTTGCGGCAAACTACTCAATGGATGGGACACCACCATCAGTCACCTCCAGCGATGCAACTTTGGGTTCAGTACGTGGCACTTGATGTATTTTAGGTAGACAAATCTGCAGTAGGCAGGGTACAGGATTTTTTCATTCTTGTATAGGATTCTGGCTCCTTGGTGTTATTGTTCATCTTGGTTCTTCCACAGCTGCAAGAAGCTGTAGGTGCTGAATGAGGTCTGAGTAATAACTCTCATGAAAGGTTGTCATTAAAAGTCTTCTGTGCTCTGTATGTAACTCATTGCTGCTCAACCCCTTAACAATTTAAGAAGTAGATGTGCTGTAGGGGAAAATATCCAACTATGTTGTGATTTCAGTGAAGGGGTCTATCTTAATAGCATGATGAAGTCAGAGGATAAGCACTGTGTTGCTTTATTTGTTGTCTTTCACATTGTTAAAGGTGGGGTTTATTTTTGAAGAAACACCTCCAAACGTTATATGTGTGATTTTAATACTTCTTTTATCTCTGCTTAAATGTATTGAATAGCTACAAATGCAAGCTTACTCTATAAGTATGATAACAAGCAATTTTTTGATTTTAATTCAGTTATGTAACACTTTCCCCTCACAAGTAATTCAAACCCCCCCCTTTTTTTTTTCTACTTTATCTCCAGAGTGTGTATTCCTAGTCTGTATCAATCCCACTATTCACTCTTTTTTTTTTTTTTTCTATTGGATAGTTTTCTTTTGGATAACTTGTAGAGAAAAAAAAAAAAGGAAGAAGGAATGTTGTTGAACAAAATGGAAGAATGGAAGAATAAGTATCCTGACACCAGTATAGATTATTGACACCAATGGAGCTACAGAGAGGACATTTGTTCTATCAGGATAAATATAAGATGGAATTTATAGTCCTCTTGGAAGGATGAGTCAGATTCCTGTAATAGAGTATTCAATTTTTCATCATTTTCCCTCCTTTTTAATATCCTCATGCGAAAACAAAGTTATCTAATTCATTCATACATGGCACTTTAATTGCTGTTCATGTATTCTGGATTAAGAGTTTTCCCCCCGGGAGAGCAGTGTATATTCTGGTGAGACAAAATAAGATGCTAACGTGACCTTTGCCTTGAATTAATGCTATTCTGAACCACAGATTTCACACAAATAAAAAGCACAAGTGATTCCTTCCTCTAGCACTTCCCACTTCGAACTTCTGTGGTGTTGCTGCTTGATAGGGGTAGAATTCAGATTCTTTCCTGCAAGATTTCTAGGCACAAGTTACATGCACTGACCCTTAGCATAATGTTTCTGGCAAAGCCTGCATTCTGTAGCTTTCACAGCTCTTCAAGAGTCTTCCATCAAGAGCTGCACCCCCTGGAATGAGGCAGTTTCCCCTCTGCACAAATCTCAGCATTATACCAGGTTGCACAGTGTCCTCCTAAGCAGAAAAAGTGAGGCTGTAGCTGCTAAATCGTATTTATGATTCCTAATTTTTGGCCATAGGGCAATCCTGTAACCCTTCCTGGGGTCCCTGTAGATTTTTGCATCTGTGTTGGTGCTCAGAAGGACGTGGTTTGAGCCAGAGCAAAAGAACACTACACTTGAGATGGAGCCATTCTGGGAGCGTGTGTGCATGAGAGTAAGTGCACAAATGATGTTGTGGCATTTGCCACAATCTCAGTGGAATATTTTGGCACAGGGATGACTATTCATCTGTCGACCTTAATGCTGGGACAGTCATTAGTGAGAATCAGTGTGGAGGAAATGAAGTCAAAAGCAAACTGATGAACTTTGCACTGAGCTCTGGAAAGTAACAGGCTTTTTGTTTCTTAATAGGAATACACTGGGATCAATCATGTATGGATCTCTCCCTTGTGTTATTAATTTTCTAGTACTTTTCTGTATTATAATTAATTATTATTTTATTATACTGTGACGGTTTGGACTTGGCTCCCTGCCAAATGTCCGAAAGTTACGACAGCAGTCTCCCTTCTTCCTTCTTTTCTTCCTTTAAGTTAAAGGGGAAAAAAAGAAACTATAAAAATTAAAGAATTCAAAGTCAAACTGCTTATATAAAAATATATTTATATTTATGTAAATTTCAATTATGTACAGTTAAGATGTTATATACACAGTAAAAGGGGGTCCACTCCCCAAAGGGATAGGGAAAGGGGAAAAAAGGAGACGAAAGGGAACAAAAGGGACACCGAACAGGTATACTAGATCAAACTATACTAATAACTAACAAAACAGATCTCACCACATCCCTTAGAACAGCAGGATCGGCAGTCACAGCCAGCACTCTCCAAACCTCCACGTGGTAGGACAGTGGACTCTGCAGGCCTCAGCCTTAGATAAGCGAGACCAACGCAGGGACTCACTGTTCCCGAACCTCGCCGGAAGAGAAGAGAGCGAGGTCTCTAATCTCCGACTTATTTATACTCTGGTTTACGTAAAAATTGTATGGAATACTGGGTACTTGGCTACTTCCTTGGTTACAAACTGGTCACCAAGGAAGGCCTAGACTAAAACCATCACATATACATAAAAAAGAAAAGTAAATGTGTGGGTTTTTTCCTTTTTTTCTTCTTGATATTGTCAGATAAGTCCTTAAGCCAGTAACAGTGAAAGTGATGCTTATTGTACTGCTTGTTAACAGCTTTGAACCCTTCATGGAATGAGGAAAAAATTAATAGGTAGGGCCCTTGCACAAAAAATTAAAACAGGCTTTAAAAGCTATTGGATTTCTCAGTCAATTAAAACCTAATTACTTCATATGTCAATGGAAGAAATATTTCCTGGTTTTATCCTAACCCATTCTTTCTGTACACTCAGTGTCTGATTGACAGACTCCCTCAAATTGACACCTGAGACTGGAAATACAGGACTGCGTCCACACTGCAAACCCAGTTGGTTTAGACACCTGACGAGGAGGTGTGGGAAAAGGGAAATTTGCATCATTAATAAGTAAGAAAAATGTTCATGCCTTGCCTAGAGTCAGAGACTTGTTTATCACAAATATTTAAGGATATGTTTCAATTGTAGCTGCTGTTAAATTGACTTTGCAGTAACTATGAAGTACAAGAATAAACCATCTTCCAAATGCGCAGCTGACACCAACTCCAGGTGTGAATTAGGATTTACTCAGAGTCAACTGTGAATTGACATTTTCTTATCAACAGAGGATCAGAAATCAAAATATGAGGGAAGGACTAAACTAAACTCGAATATATTTTGTTACAGACCTGGGACACTTCTGAAGGGAAGTCAGCCCTAGTACCTATCAAAATTTCCCCAAAGGGGAAAATCATATTTTATTTGTGCAGTCACGTTTTTAAAAAAAATCCTTCCTTAATTTGAACTAAGATAGAAATCCTCTGCTAGATTCCCAGTGGGATAGGGTGATAGATGATGTAGTCTGTGGAACACTTCACCAGTAGAAAAACCAACTGTGGGGGGAAAAAAAGAAGTTTTATTTGTGTCATTGTATGCCAACTGCAAAAATAATGCAGCATTTTCTTTCTCTACCTCTGTTGTGTTGGGGGGGGGGTGGGTGTGCTACTGGAAAGATAAATTATTTCTACTGAAATTTTTCAAAACAACAAACATTTGAATGCTTCTTTACATACGTTTATTATGGCAGCCAAAGTACACATAGTAAAGTTTGAAATGGATATAAAATCAACTAATTTGCCCCTCCAAGATAATGAAAGAATAGCATTGCATAATGCTGGCTTCGAAATAACCTGAGATTTTCTGGGGGGATTTCTATGACGCCAGATTAAGGATTTGATTCTCCAATTAACTTGGGCCAGTTGCAAGACTGGGAGGTTAATATTACAAGCTTAAGTACTTTCTGCTACAAGGAGATAAAATACCAGAATTGTATTTGAGTCATCAGAAGTTTAAATTAGTTGCAGTCTTGAGGTATTGACTTTTCTTACTTCTCTCCCATAAGATTGCACCTGCATTGGGCTACTTGTGTAACTTGTGTTGCAAAATCTACTGGTTCTTTCTCAGCACTGTCATCAGGGTAAAAATGATGGATGGACTGTAATAGAAACAAGGGAAATACACATAATTAGTTTCGTCAGACATGGGGATGCAATAAATATTTCTGCACATTGTGTGCTGTTTACATTACAAAAAATTTGAGGTCAAAAATTTTTCCAGTGGTGTTGGGGGTGAATTTCATACTACCTTCTTTTGGGACTTGGAGGGCAAAGAGCATCAAGAAAAAAAACAGAAGCTTAATGTCCACGTCTCTGATACTGCTCTGATGTTTTTTGAAGTTGTAGCAAGGTAGGAGTTGGTCTCTTCTCTCAGGTAGCAAGCAACAGGACAAGAGGAAATGGCCTCAGCTTGCACCAGAGGGTGTTTAGATCGGATATCAGGAAAAAATTAATCACTGAAAGGATGGTCAAGCACTGGAACAGGCTGCCCAGGGAACTGGTGGAATCACCATGCCTGGAAGTGTTCAAAAAAGGTGTAGATATGGCCCCTGGGGACATGGTTTAGCAGTGACCAGGGCAGTGTTAACACTTGCATTTGATGATCTTAGAGGTCCTTTCCAACCTTAACAATGCTATGACTCTATAATGTGTACCTCCAAATTGATATCAGACCTGCTGGTTATTGGACACAGATTTTTTTGCAATCCTATGTCCTTATCACAGACATTTTATAGTAAAATTATATCTTGACATATTCTCATCTGATATCAAAGACAATGGCCATTTCTAAGTAGTCTCCATGGCTTGTTTAGCAGCCATAATTTGATGATTTTCAGAAGGCCTAGTGACTTTAAAATTTAAAAGTCTGCATGATCTTTTATTTTAGATTTCTTTCTTAAAAACACATCGAATTGATGGTAACCTGTGTTAATCCTGAAGCAGTATTTTTGTTGCACAACACTTTAAAACAGTGCCTGTTTGCAGAAGTGCTTTGAGACTTCCCTGCTCTTCCGTAATCCCCTCAAACTCCTTTGGTGATAGGTAATTCTCTGTCTCAGTGCAGCCAAATCTTACCACCTGATTTCATTTTGACATTCAGTGTTGTCAGTGTGCTATTTTTAGCTTTCAGCACAGTTTAGGAAAACTGGCTAGAAGAGTCCAAGAGTAGGAAGGAGGTTCCCTGGTCCTCACTAAACCAGATTTTTTTCCACTGTCTTTCTCCAGAACAGGGCTAGTTCCAAACAGTGTTGGGGAGGCTGCAGGAAATATTTAGCTCTTGATTCCCTGCAGGACTGATCCATTTAGCGTTGGAAGACTCCAACTATAAGGAACTAGGGTAGAAATCCATCTGTATGTTGAGTAAAAACAATTTACTGTACATTATTTACTCCTGTGCTTTTAGAATCTGCTTATGGCTTGCTAGCATTTGACATATTTTTCAAGACATTTCAAGGGGAAAAAGGAAACTCTTGCAGCTCTTTTGGCATGTATATGGTTTAAAAACACTGGAGTTTGGTCATGATCGTGATGTTTTGGTTGCTCTGTTTTAGTGGCTAAATAAATCCAATAGGAAAATTACTTATTATTCTTAAGTTTTTGGTTTTTTTTTTAATTACAGGTTTTTCTTCTCATCCACCTTGATTAACTTTACAAAGTGTAATTACATAATCCCTAACACAACTAGCCCAGAGTCCCAGGAAAAAAAGTGAAAGACACCTCTAAAGAGGTTTCCCAAACCCAAGCATATCTACGTAATTCTGGAGAGATTTGGGTTTGCTTTTGTTTTTCTTAGCCCCTTTACTAAGACTTCTGCTATTGAACATCGTAGCATCCTTTGAAGCCCTTTGTTCCATGGGTTTGTTATCTTTATTTTTAGGAAATATTGTCTAGTCCACATTTCCCCGCCCTTTTTCTACTTCAAGCCTGCCATTTCTTGCTCTATTCATGGAGAATTGAGAATACATATCCTACTTAATCGTCATGTATTTGAAGAACCATTTATATATGTTTTTCCCTTTAAACAAATCTTTCCTTTAAACATCTCAATTTCTTTCAGTTTAATTTTCTAATTTATGGAGTACAGTGTGAAGTGTAGTTCCAGTCCTGTTCTCTGAAGTCACTGATTGAAAGTGTATTTACATTTAATCCCAAATCATTTACACTGTTTCCTTCTAAACTTTTTTCAAACAATCTACAAATTTCTTGAAGTGCAGTTCCAAGAATCCAAATAGTACTCTCGGGTTTAAGTGCAATAATTCTTCCAATATGTTTTATAATCCAGCCTTTTGTTTCTCTGCAAATATAATGCTTGTCTCTTCCTAGCAGTGTGACAACAGTGAGTCATATTCTTTTTCTGATGCAAAGTAACACCCATACATCCCTTCTTCAGAGGACAGAGCTCACATGTGACTGTCTGGAACAAGAGTGACTTCCCAAATGCTGTCCGTGGCCCTTCTTCCTGTTTAATGGGTTTCTGATTTTCCACTCCTTCCAAATGTAGAAAAACCTTAACAAGAAAAAAAAGTTTTCCTTTATAACCATTTTAGATAAAATTGGTTAAAAACTTAAGAAATGCCCCACCAAAACGATAAATTTCAAATTTTAGGTGTCTTTTCCAATCAGTGTTTCACAGTGCTTTTATATATAGCAAAAGGAGAGCTAACAGATCCTTAGAACCTCTTTTTTTTTTCTGTTGATATATCAGTTATGAAAAGCAGTTGATTCAAACCCTCTCTGTTCTGGAATGAAAAAAAAAAAAAAGAAAAAAAAAGGCCAAATGTTTTTTACTTTACACAAACAGATTTGACATACTTTTATTTTTGAGAAACAAATGCCTTGCTAGGTTGTTCAGGGTAATGTGTCGCATCACGAGTCTGTTCTGAATTAGGGCTAAGCAGATATTGCATTAGATGGATCTTTTTTTTTTTTTTTTTTTGGAAATAAGTACTGTTTTTCTTTTTCCCTTTCTTTACTTCTAAACACATGGTGCCATGACCAAAAGTACATGTTGACTTAAATTTGCTATAATTCATCACCCTTCAGCTAACAGAGACTAAAGGCTGCATAACTTCAGAGCTGTCTCCACAGCAGAGTTGAACAGGCTTGAGTCACACTTGTTTCACTTTGACCACTTATCAGTTCACCTGCAGTTTGCAAGTGCTCCTGTTTAGGCACTGGTGATTTGGAAGCACCCCTACTATGCTGTGTTTGTGGTGGGGAGGGTCCACCATTTCAAATGCTTCCATGGAGGGATGGGATTCAGTGCAAAGTTTTGGATGAAGCACATGGTTAAAGATGTAGGCTCTGGGTTTATTGAAGCCAGCAGCAAAACCTTGCCTAGACTGAAATGAAAATAAGGCTTCACACACATACTTTGTTGCTCCTTTAAAGATCTAGTTTATCCTTTTCATAAACTGCTGTGACAAGATGTACAGACCTCAAGGACTGTGATTCAGAGCTCAGTTGTTGCCAAACTAACGTGGCTTTAAGAAGCAACTGCTTTCATTTATCATCTATCATACAAATACCCTTTTTTTCCAGAATATACTGTAAGGGGAACTAGTGGCATAAGTGCCATTTGCTTGGAGGGCAGAGGGTTGATACTGGAGTATCTGCACATATGCTATAGTTCTTGCCCAGTTGTAATGGAAGATTAAGATCATATAACAGGAATGCTTAACCTACTCTTTGCTTAAAAAAAACCCCAAAGTACCCCACCCCCTTCATCTTTAAAAATGGTGCATATGCTATTTTAGGACCACCACACTTGTCTTTCTTTTGAACACCATCAACTAGTGTACCTAAGATTTTTTGTTTGTTTGCTTGCTTAGTTGGTTGGGGTTTTTCTTTTTTTCTTCTATATTCTGTATTTATCTTCAGCTTAGGGGATGTGTCAAGAAAAAGAATCTCAGAAACCTGTGTAACTTGCTAATGCTTGCAACTCTTTGTAAAACCATTTTATTTGCCGCTATAAAGTTAACTATCATAGTGGTGAAGCTGTATGAGGTCTAATGTATTAAAGTATCTCTAGATTCACACCATAACAAGAAACCAAGGATACATTTAATTCCTCAGGACATGCAGAAGCTGTTGTGTATGAAATCCCTACTGTCTTGCTATAAGCATTAAGCCCATCTTATCATCTATCTGATGGAGTTTTTTCATGTAAAATTCTTGTATTTACCTTGCCCCTCTGAAAGATTTTTAAGGACTTTGTGGCTTACAACTGTGGGAGGCTTATGGCAAGCACCAGGGCACATGCATGTTATGCTGTGTAATTACTGCTCCAGATAAAGTAAGGCCACATTAAGAAATGAGTATTTGGTATCCCAGGCAAGTGAAAAAAGGTTTGGGGAGTGAAAAAGGATGTGCTATGAAGACATGAAGAAGTGGATGATCTTTGAGACCAGTGTTAGTAGAAGCAGACATATAAAAGGATGAAGCACAACACCGTGGGTTTGGGGAACAGCACAAGCAATCCCTGCTGAAAGAGTACTTCAGAAGGACTGAGTTTATTAATTATTCCTGTAATATCTTTAAGCTACTGACATAGAAACCTGCTCAGTAAAGGTTTTAAAAGTGTTATCCCCTGATGAAGTGCCATTCCTGTGGTGTGGTGCTGACATCGTGGTGTTCAGAGTGCCCTGTGGGCACCCTGATCTCTTAGGTCTTGGCTGTGCCAGGTCCTCTTTACAGTGCACGTGTTAACTCCAGCTTCAGAGACTGTCATTCACAGAATCACAGGGTATCTTAAGTTGGAAGGGACCCATAAGGATCATTAAGTCCAGCTTTCTGCTCCTACTGTTTTGCCTTCAAGGCCTTCCACCAAATTGGTCACTCTTCTCTGGATACACTCTAACAGGTTGATGTCCTTCTTCTACCGAGGTGCCCAAAACTGCAAGCAGTACATTTGATATCTGAATCTAGATCACTTTTAAATCCAGCAAAGAGCACTGACTCTAAAGTTGAGAACCCTTTTGCAACCCCTTTGTGCTCAATGTGTCAACCACTGACTCACCCAACATATTATGGCCTTGTCCTGCTGTGGGCTGGAAGGCTTATCCAGAGGATGTTGTGAGAGACAGTACCAAAGTTGTTTTAATCTGGAGAGTAGAAGGGAGCTTTAAAACCTCTCTGGAGTAGCCTTCTAATAAGAATACTACAACTCTGAGCGTAAAACCTGGTAAATTTTACATGAAGAAAAAAAAAACAAAATCAAACTGGAGTTTATAAATGCCTGCTGTCAAAAAAATGGACTTGAGAACAAAGATGAGCTTGTCCTTCAAAATCTTAAGAGTACTGAGCCTGAAGAATGTCTCTGTAGCACTGAGTTGTTTGTCTGAATCCTCTGCTGTATATGCACAAACAAATTTTTTTGGTATAATTTATATAACTGACATTCAATTCCAACAATTCTGAGAAAAAGCTCGACAAATTAATTATACACGTAAGCCGTTGAACATAAATTTATCTGAAAGAAACTCTGGCACTGCTTTTGTTTACGAATGCACCTGACCTTTTCTGTTCCTTTGTACAATGCAAGCCTGCCAGTAGGAGTTTAACAAGACCCAGACAGTAGAAGGATTGCCAAAATCTCTTTACAGTATATGTATTTACTCCAGCCTCAAGATTCCTTTTTCTTTTTTTTTTTTCCATGGGACATCAACTGTTGAAAAAATATCTGCTTTCCAGACAAATTTGGAAGGCTTTTATGGGGAGGGGAGAGAAGGAGTTTGGAAATCCAGGAACATGAAGTAGTTCACACCCTACTTTTCATCTGTGAACCCAAACTGGAAGAGCCTGACTTGAACTGTGTTTTCATGGGAATGCTGTCTATGGAATTTATATTCATGTTAGCGCTTATGCCTCAAGAGTTTGCAAATATTTCTTCAAGCTTTTCTGTATTTCTCCGGAGCTTACCTATTCCTGCTCTGTTCACGCTGACTTTAAAATTAAGGCAGCAGATCCATGTGCTTTGAAGTACAGATTCAGAGCAATGTGTTATTTACTTTGGAAACCCTTTGAGAAAATAAACTGCCATAGCTGAGGGTTAGAGAAGTATTATCCTGTAAGTTAGAGAAGACACAGATGGGATGTTCCTGGAAACTTCTCTTCAGTGGATTTCTTCCCTCAACGTCAGCCATTGGGCGCGTGTGATGTGCTGGAAATAATCCCGTTTGCATCTTCAGGGAGAGTTTCAGAAGCCATTTGTGCATATGTTCTTTGGGGGAATAGAGTACCTTTGCACTATGCAGAGATTATGGTCTGCTGTATTTGCAAAGAGGATTTCAATTTATTTTTCATCTTTTAACCATAAATGAGTTAGTTCTGCCCTATCTGAACCACCACTTTCCTTTGTTGCACCAAGTTTGCTCTTTGCACGGGACTCTCTGCTCTCTAATTCAAGAGGAGACCTCCAGATGACTGTCAACAGGCCTCCACCAAAGGTCCTTGACAGAGGAATGTGCTTCCCACTCAAATCTGTTGTAGCACTGACCTGCTAACACTTTGGACATGCTGCAAACTGCGTGCACTTATGGAAGCCTCTGGATCCAGGGGTTTTGTTGGTGTCCTCATTGCAGCACTGTTTGGTCACACAGTGGGATTTATTGCTCTCCTAGATGCAAACCACTCCGCTGCAGCAGCACCCTCTCAAACACACAGCAGAGGTTTGTTTGGTTTTTAAATATAGTGAGGATCAGAGAAAGACAATCGAGTCTAAGAAAGAGAAGTCCATGAAAGAAGCATTTCAAAGATGCTTTTATGGAATTGCACGTCAAGTTTGAAAGACAAATTTCTTAGAGAGTTTCACAGCAAAACCTTCTGGCTTGAGAATTCTACGGCTAATTTTCTGCAAGTCAGTCAAGTCACCCACTCCTATTGCAGATTGGAAGATCTGGTAATTCCTTCTAGGAAATTCCCCTTCTCTCACTGCATCCTTCACTAACAGTGACATAAACCTGTGGGAACAATGATCAGTTTTCACCTGTATCTCAAGGTGTTGTTTAACCCAGGATGGAAGTGGCACTGCTGTTTTGGTCAGTTTAGGTGCCTGTATTTGTTATAAACCAGAAGATGAGGTTTTATCTGCTGGACTACGTTAAATAAAGTTAGTGTCCGTTTTAAGCAACAATAATACTTTGAAGTGAGAATTTTAAGGTAACCTTAAGGCAGTATTCAGGTGATCCTCTTTAGTACCTAAAGCTCACTGCTATAGGCAGTTCTGTGTTTCAGGGTTTCTTCATATACCAAAGACTTTCTGTGTAAATTCATTTTTTCAACCGAGTCTAAACCCAAAATGAGTTTTACGCAACCTTGCAACAAGCCAGGTCAAAACCCCTGTACTCTCCTTGACCTCGAGTATTCTGTGGATCTCCAAGAAGTGAAGTAACTCAGTTTCTAAGCCAGATGAGATTAGATTAGTATAGGAATTTGTCCAGATGCGTGAATTATCTTTCCTTGCATTAAACACTCTAGGAATTTGGGTCATCTGATATCAGTAGATGATACTAAACTGATTTTCCTGCAATATGTTTTTAACGGAGTACCAAATTAACAAGTCTTCAATTTTCTGTGAATTATTTATATTTGACAGCCCTAGTATGATAAAATCTCTCTCACCTTTATGATGCACAGTAAGTAGTGATATATAAGTACACTGCAGTTTTTCCTTCTATATGATGCCAAGTTTACATAATTCCTTATGAATTGGTCATATATGAAAAACACCCTGAGATACATTGTCATTTGCTGTTCACCTTTTGAGGAAAAACTTCTGTCACTTGAGAAACTGGCACTACAACATTACTAACTGAAAGCATCCTCTATCCATTTGCATTTATTTCTGACAATACCATAAAAAATTAAAATTAAATTTTAAAAGCATAGGAATGGGACACAACGTGATTTTTTTCTTTTTTTCAGGTGACTTTGAGCAAAATTTTGGTCCAGACAGGTATTTATGTTCAAGAAAGGTGGAGATGTGCTCTGTGTAGCAATAGTGTGACTCTGGTCCTGCCTGACTGTATTTCTTCAGCAGAGGAAAAACTCACTCTAAGGCACAGGTTACATCCAGCTCGTGGTAAAGTCTGCTGCAAAAACTGTTTTCGACTTTCGGGGTTTAGTCAGCAGTTAAACATCATACTGACAACTGTCTTGCTGGCACAGTGGATTGTGAAGCAGAACAGAGTAACACTCATACAAAGAAAGATTTCCAGTCTGCATACTGCAGAAATACAGCAACGGAAAATACCGGGAGATGAAAAATTGACTTATTTTCCATTTAAACCAACTCTAAATTCACACCTTCAGGAACTGCGTTTGTTTTTTTTTTTATTTTTTTTCTGTCTCCTGGTTGCAACTTTAAAAGAATAATAATTTTGTCTACTGCAATAAAGAAAAAAAAAAAAGATAAGGCTGTTTCAGTCAGCCATTAAGAAGTTGCAAAATCTGAATTTATGGATCATATGCTTTAGCAACTGCTTTGAGCCCAGATGTCTTAGCAAGGCATTTCCAAGCAAGGAAAATAGCCAAAGGACAGAAGGTTATATGTAGGCAATCCAAGTAATGAAGTATTCTCAGGTATAGGGTGAATAATGCAGTCCGGAAAAAAAAAAAAAAAAAAAGAGCTTTCACAAAGAGGCATAATTTCTTTATCTGAGAGAAATTAAAGTAAAAAATACTATGTTTACATAACATTCTGGCTGAGTTAGTTGCATGAAAAAGAGAATGACAAAATTAATTCATAGATTGCATACATCTCCTGGAAAAACTAGAGGAAAAAAATGCCAATTTTGTTTTAATAAAACTAAAGCAATACTGTTGTAAACTTAACTTGTGAAAAACTTGTGGAATGCAGTTTTTATATCTTTGAAAAGTAAGATTCAAAAATTATTTAATCCACTCTTAGTTCACTTGTTAGAAGGGTGGCATTTAGAGTAGATGGGTCATATTTTTCTTACTGATAAAATCTGAATCCAAATGAAAATCATGAAAGTTTTTAACTTTATGCTCTGAGTTTCTGTGATGCTTTAGACTGAGAAATGAAATGGTTGGTTTAGACCTATTCATATATGATAACAATAAACATTGAGGGCATAACCTTATTTCAGTAGGACAGAATGCCAGGGAGTTATGGAATACATGAGAAAAAGTCAAATTATATGCAAACAGAAGTCAGAATTATACTATAGTATGAAGAAGATGCTGTAATGCTGACCTACTCCTGAAACATCAGATCATCAGAATACAAAGAAAATAATTTGTATATCTTGTATGACATCTTGGGAAGAGATTGATAAAAGATTGAAAGAAAACAAGGGAGAGACTTAACAGTCAATCACCTGAATGTGCCATCTGCTGTGTGGAGTAGGGCTTTCACTACTTTGAGGGGTTTTTTAAAATATAAGAGCTGGGGCAAAATACAATCTCATAGTATTACACATCACTTGTTTGTTTGTGGGCTGTTTTTGTTTGGTTGGGGTTTTTTTGTTTAAAATGTTGTTTTCAAATGTGGAAAAGTGGAGCATCTCTGCACTGCAGTGCAATTATCCCAAACTAACTTCCTCTGCTCGTAGTTTAACTGACTGACTGGTGGTACATGACACTTAGATTTTAAGATAAAAATGTTCTGTACTCCATATGAATGTGGTTTAATGTCTGGGAAACAGGGTGTAATTTGACTGAACCATTCTGAAGAATAAAATTACAGTTGACAGATAAAAGACAGAATGTGAAGAGAGACTGACCATTTTAACAGTTAATCCAATAATTAAATGGTAAAATACAAAGTGAATCAGATGCAAATATAAACATTCAGTAATATCTCTTGTTTCCCCTTGACTATTAAGAATATTTTCTTAAAGCCAACCTTCCCTCCCCCCTTCTTATATTCTGTCTCTTTAGTCAGCTCCATGCCAAATCCAGTACCTGGTGCTGGGATGATTAAGGAAGCAATGGTCTAAAAACTCCTTACTTCATTCTTTTGTGTGTTGGTTTCTAATACTGGTACCTAGTTTTCCCTCGTTAAACTCGGTGTCTCAGTGAATGGCTTAGCTATGGAAGAGAACTGGGCAGACAGCCTTCACTGGGAACTCTCTTTTTATGTGTACAGTCATTCAATGCAAACATCTTCTGGGGCTGGCCTGAGTGTGTAGCCTAGATAATGGAATAAGTGATTTTTGCTCCTAAGAATGATGCAAACTTGTTTTCCATTTGCAAAACTTCTTACGGTCAAAAGATCTATTGACCAAGTAAAAAGTCACTGAAAACTGTGTGACATTTTATAAAAGGTCTACAGATAATAATCTACACTATTTAAGTGTTCATTTTAATCACAGCTTAACTGTTTTTACTGCAGATACGTTGCATCCATCATTAAAATGTGGGTTTAATTTCAGATTTTTACAACGTTAATTACTGCACTGACTTAAACTGTTTCTCAAATACCTAACTGGGTGTGCTGTGGGTAGCTTCCTACACATGACATTTTTTAAGCTGCTCTTTCTATCACCAAAGTACAGTTATACAAACGTAATTTTTTTCTTATTTAGCATCAAGCAGCGTAAGGTGAAGTTGTGCAAAGTCCTTAAGGGAACAGTTCTGGTGTGTAATTTTTTCCCTTTATAAGTGCTCTTTATTGTCAGGATTTCTTAGGTTTGCTGTGCTCTGAGTGTCATTCAGTTATTCAAGTGAGGTTGCTCCTCAGTCTATTGAACTGGAAAAGCAGTTGAAAAACAGATACCTGGGCTGGGATCTTGGCAGGGGTGAACACTCGGTTATTTCAGGGAAAATTGGAGAGGAAGCTTTGAGGAGTGACTGCCAGCTCCTAGAGCTGGGCCTAGCTGAGCTCTGCTCTTACTTTCCCATACGTGAATGTAACTTTGGGTTGGCTGTAACGTGTAGCAGGGAGCAATCCGCCTAAACCACCTGGTAGTTTCAGGCAGCTACACCAAACCTTCCTTTGTCCGGGGCTTGGCATGGCACTGGCACGTTGTAAGGATTTTCTGGAGACAGCTGGGGGAAAACCTTGTTAGAGGGATGGTCTTGATGCCCTAAAGTGGCACAAAAGCTGGGGGAGAGAAAGTCCCTTGTCTGTCGAGGTTGCGGTGCTGTTTCTACGGTGCAGCCTTTCAAGCTTGCAAAAACATTTCTGGACGCTGTCAGCTGAAATTTGGATTCTGTAATGCCTTTGGCCAGGGCTTGTATACAATGAAGATGTTTTTGGAACTCGAAACACATGCGTGGAGCTCCACCAAGATGAATCAGCAGCTCAGGAAACTTCAGTACATCTTTCTGGAGCCAATTTTTTTTTTTTTTTTTTTTTTTTTTTTTTTTTTTTTTTAATTTTATCCTTTTTTAACATCTGAAGGCTTAGCACTGAACTTTTTCCGAAGATCAAATTCTTGCCCTGCCAAAACTTTGGCCATCTCTGCCTGGGGTGGTCAGAATGATGGTGTTGCCGTGTGTCTGTTCTGACCAAAATGCAATGTTGAACCCAGACTCACCACAGCCAAAATATACCCAACATGTAGCATTACAACAGCTTAAGGAAGTGGTCTGAGTGATCTCTACAGTGCATAGAGAAAGAATATAACAGGAGAAGCCTGCAATAGTTGTACTCTTAACAATCTGGGAGATATGTGTTTTTATCTGGCTTACTAATAAATATTGTTCAGCACATTCGTTTTTTTAGGGTAAGTGGAGTCACGGCATGGATGTGTTCCATTGCAGCACCAGCAGTTAATTCTATATGTATTTCAGCCAAACTGTGTCAGGTTGTCACTAGGGGCAGTGGTGGGGACAGGGTTTCTAAGTGCACTCATTTCACATGAATGAGTGGGCCACATAACAAGTACCTGATTATTTCACTACTTCAGTGGATTTATTATCCCCTGAGGACAGAAATCTTTCCTCTGACTGATGCTGCAGTATATTCCACAGTTATACTCTCTCTCATATGCAAATCCAGAAATCCATTTCATAGCCTCACTAATATTGAATATTTGTAGGATATGAAATACTGTGTTGCTCTTCTGATGCTACTTCACAACAAGAAAAATTTCCAAGTATGCTTAGGTATGGAAAAAATACAGTTTTCACACTTTGGTATGCTTTGGATAAGAGGAGGGCATTCTTTGCCCCATAGTTTGGGAAGTTTTAATCTCTTTGATCATCCCACACAATTTAAAACTACATGTCCTTTAATTCTGCAACATCTGGATAGTTCCTTCCTTGTCCTTATGACAACACAGAACATTTTAGGTCTGAAAAGCTGTGTAATCAACCCAAAGAAGGCTGACTTTTGCCCCCCACCCTACCCCTCCAAAAAAAAGTTTCCATGATAAAAAAGTAGATGTCAAAGAGAAGAAGTCTGGGAAATTAGGATTTCAGAGGGAAGGAGCTGTGTTATTCTCTCATCTGTAGCTGATGGAATTCTCTTGTTTACAGAATCCAATCAGTAAGAAAAAAAAGCATTCCAAAGTAAGTTAAAATGATAGAATAGGGAAAAAAATGTTATTTTTAAATAGTAAATTCGTCAGTGATATTTGTCTTGCTTTCATTAGATATTTTCTGCCCAAAAAAGGAGAAATTAAAATCTGTCAAAATCAGCAGTTTTACTGAAAATGAACTATTTTCCCCTTCTGTCCCGTGTCCCCTGATTTCACTGCCAAATATCACATGCCAGTACATTCTGAAAGATCTGAAAAAAAAAGACCATCAGAGAAATCACTGTTTTTCTGCAGGAAATGTTTGCTAACCTTCAAATGACACACTTTAAATGTGGAAATTAATAATCAATCCCAACAATGACAGAAGAAAGTGTTCTGACCAGACTAGCAACCCACAAACCTAATGATCTTTAGAGAAATTTGTGCTATATATATCCTTCCAAAAAGCTGTAGATTAATGAACAATAAGTTCTGTGATCTGACCTGGCACCTGCTTTTATTTTCATTCACAGAAGTGAGAACCTACTCACAAGAAGATGATTCACTGCACCCAAAAAACATAACAGTGAATGAATTCTACTACCCATCTCTGACAGTAAATAATCCAGTATCTTGAATTCAAAGGGGAACTTCTGCGTCTTTTGCTAGAAGTGAAGTAAAAAAACCCACCAAATTTTATGGTTCTAGCAAGACTTTCCAGATTACTGCAGAATATCCACTTGCTCTGTGATGAACACTCAACCAAAGCAGCTGAAGTTCTTACCAAGGGCTTTCAGTGTTACTGCCTGGCGTTTACTGCTCTCTCCTTATCCCATTCCCTGAAAGAGAATTCTCTGAGGATAGAACAGTTCAGCTTTAACTAAAAGCCAAGTGACATGTGCTCAAGTTTTCAGAATGGTCCATGGTGATTAAATTTTAGGCAGCAAATTCAAAAAAAAAAACCAAACCAAAACAAAAAATGGTTGTATGTAATATCAGGATAAAATTAGTGCTATATTTTCTCAGGAATTTACAGTCAGCCCTCAGTTTTGAGTTCCCTTTCTTTCTCAGAAATCTTGTGAAGAATTGCTTCATCTTACAGACACTTAAGTGATTCGCTCGGTACAACATATCCATTTTCTTGTGATCTAAAGCTGGCTAACAACGTTCTTCACTTCCATGTTTGTGTCTTTCCTGTGATATTCCTGTTTTTCTTTCTGTGTATTCCTGTGGGCCTCAGAACTGTTCAGAAAAATGACCGATATTTTACGAGAATGCAAAATTCAGCTACGCTGAAAGGGAATGTTTTATTAACTCATAGGCCATGGTGAAAACACTCACATGGCAAATAGAAGTGTTTGATTCACCTGGATTTGTATGTCTGTTGTGGGCCCTCCCTACAGCTCCCTAGGTTTAGTTCCAGTTTTAGTGTTGTACCTGATTCAAAATTCATTGTACCAAGGTTTGTGGTTTTGGGTTCTAGATTAGGAGTTTTCAATATCCAGCAATGAACATTCCTTGACTTGGGAATGTCCTTTATAAAGTCCTTTGTAACTAAATTTTTATATAGTGTCCAATTTTAATCTAAAAAGCAGGGAAAAACTTCAAAAAGCTTCCAAGCATGTTCTAATAAATTCTACATGACTACTTGTATAAATGGAATGAAAAAGTAGATAAAATACCTGTGGAAATCACTGCAAAGGACAAAATATATAGATTTATAAAGCCTCCCTGCTATCCTGACTTAATTCTTTCTCTCAATGACATAAAAATACAGCTTGCAATGCTACAGTAACTCAAAAACTCACAGTGTGCTCAGAAGCTTCTACTTCAGGCCATAAAATTTAGCACCTTGAGTAAAAATAGTTGAGCTCAACAAGATGAATATTTTTAGAGCTTAGAAACTCCAAGAAACAGCAGGGAGAAAACAGATTCAGCTTCCTAGGGATTACCTCCCACTTCCTATTCCTTGCTTTCTAGGACACCAAATGCTCTGGTAACAGAGTCATTCAAGATATTCCTGGAGAGAACTAAATCCTGTTTGTGTCTTCTTTTTTTCCCCTTCCATCACATTTACTACAGGTATTTGTTCACTGATTTCTTTTTAGAGATGCTTTGTGTTAAGAAGGGTAAAGATACTGGGCAAAAGGCAGGAAATATGTAATCCATTAAGGGCTGGATGTGATCCTTATCCAGGTGGTCTGTGTTTAGGTAACTTGACAAGTAGATCTATTAATTTCAGTGACAAGATTTCAGGTATGAACAGAAAATATTTTCATGTGATTTGGTGGACTAAGTTTGTTTCTTTTTTTCTTTAAATTATAGTATGAAAGTGTAGGGCAAAGTCAGTTCTGGAATGCACTGAATAGCAATTTGTTCACCCACACAAAATTGTAATCCTAGTCAAGCCAAAATGGTTCTTTACCACCTTTTTCTTCCTTTTTTTGTTAGCAGTGGATTCAGTACAAAGTTGTTAAGGAGAAGCACTGCTAGAACACAGAGTGAATCTGAGGTTGAAAAGAGCCTGGGGATGTATCCCTTCTGCCTCAGATTATTTCAGCTCAAATTACATAAAAATGAGTGAAGGGATGGTTTGTAGTTTTCAGAACAAAGACATATTTAATACCTAGCTATTCTAAATCTCTGTAGGACCTTTTTTTAAAGTGAGCTTATCTAAAAAGCCTGCCTTAAGATCAGGCCTGAAGGTCCTAAATGGGAGGCTTGAATGGACTTCCTTTTTCTTGGGGAATTTTTCTTTGAGGGCAGCTTATCCTCTATTTTCACAGTCCTTAGCCCTTAATCTTAATTTAGGAAGTGATTTGGAATAGCCAAGTAGACCACATGCTCTTCTGCTAAAGTTTAGTGTTTGTGTGAAACCGATTGGGATTTTCTCAGCTGTTTAATTTATCTGGGAAACTGCCTGTAAAAACACTATCCAACCAGGCTCGTATTAGTGCCCTGAGCCAAAGCCCTTCCAAAGGAAATATTATCAGCCTGTCTGCTAACTCAGGAGGGCAAGCCATGAGGTGGAACCTCTCTTTCCTAGGCGTTTGCTGCTGGTGAGCAGTCGATTTGGGTCGTGGCTGCTGGCTTTTGTGCCCTGTTGGGTGCAGCTCGAGGGAGACAATATAATTTATGAAAGTGGACTTAAGCATGGTGTAAGTCCTGTAAGGACTTGTGGGGATGCTGTAAGGACGGATGGGATAAACAGAATACACCTAATTGCCCATGGGGGGAAAAAAAGGGGATGTTTTAAAGGTTGTTAGGATGCCTTCTATGCAATTGTTGATTGAGTAATCATAGGAGGACAGTATATAATTAGCCAGGAAAAGTAAGGCACCATCAACACTGAAAAAGTGTTTTGTTTATGATGACAGATGATTTCCTTCGGGTTCCCCCCATGAAAAGTAATTATATGAAAATGGAAATTACTGCATGCTCAAGTGGCTTGCCAGTCTAGCTACATTAATTACAGGTTGTGTTTTTTTTCTTTTCCGTGTCCCTTATGCATTTAAGTGAATAAAACTTTGCTTGTGTGATGCACTTGAAGTCATAAAAGGAACTAAGTAGTGGAACAGGACACTGAACGCAGTACCCTTTGGAGTCCAAAGGATTTGTCAGAGAATCCCACAGGTGAAACCCACTGATAGCAACACTTACTTTGGAAAGACTCTTCTCGCTCTCCTCCCCAAGCTGTTATTGCTGAGCCTGACGTTATATGGTATGGAATAACTCTTTGGTCATTTGGGGTGAGCTGTCCTAGCTGCATCCCCTCCCAGCCTCTTACTCACTCTCAACCTACTCGCTGGTGCAGAAGAACGAGAAATAAAATCTTGGTGCTGTGCAAGAGCTGTTCAGCAATAACTAAAACACTGGTGTGCTGTCGACACCAGGTTTGTCACAAAAGTAAAACACAGCCCCCTCCAGACTGTAATGAAGAAATTTAACTCCACCCCAGCCAGACTCAGTACAGCATGTCAGCAAAAATGTCTGTGCTGTGTGTAAACTTGGTGGTGGATTTCAGGTTTAACACTTGGGTACTTGAGGCTCCAGAAAACTGTAGCTACTCTTCAATAAGGATGCTTTCTGAAGAACTGAGTAACCAGGCCAGGCTTTTTATTCTTGTTTTTTAAGAGAAAGGAGAGGGACTATTTTCTCATGATCTCACACAATTAATGCTGCTTCTTGATTGTCAGAACTGTGTGTTTATTGCTGCAAAATTTGTACCCTGGTTTGAAGAATCTGAAACATTCAAACTTCCACTGCAATTCCAGCTTTTGTTTATTAAATATTGCAGAACTCTTTCCGCATGAGTGTTCCCCAAAGGCCTTTGCATACACTAATAAACTTTTTTTTTTTATGAGTTTCAACAGTTTTACTGGAGTATAGATACTTCCTTATATCCTCACAAAGGATGAAAATTATAAAAAAATAAGTGAAACCAGATAGAAACTTCAAGCAAAATTGGAAATAGCAAAGGCATGGTTTCTCACACTGGGGTTTAGAGGGAAGCCAGAGACACAAGTCTTCGAGTGGTCATGATCACGCCACCTTCAGCTTCTAAAAATGCTGCCCTCTTCTACCTAAGACTGTTCTCTACATTAAGGATCATCTGGAAACCAGCTGTTGAAATATCTCTTTCACTATTACAACAGCTGAAATTTGTGGAAGTGATTTCTTTACTCAGTGCATTTGCAATAAAATTACCCCCACACAATGTATGGAATGAATTAGTCTGAGGAAAAGCTAGAAATACTGCTGACAGTTCAGAACTATGCAGCTTCTCCCTTTACATCTGCTGCTGAAATTAGATTTCTCATTGGTATAAACAAGCAACTTATTGTCTTTGGCAGCTTTTATCTTACTTGGCCATTTCTTATTGCTGTAAAATTACAGGTGTGTTATAACCTGTACCTAATACGGGGGGGGAAACGAATCTGTTGTGCAAACTAGTGGAATCTGAATGATGAGAAATAACCTGTGTAGTGAAGACTTGTGTGTGCTGGACAGTCCCTGTTCAAAGCATTGGGGAGGTTCCTTGCCCAGTAGGTCAGTACTTTCTATTCCCTGGTGATAAGACAATGACCAGTTTTTACTGCCCAAAGAAAATGGAAAAATGGAACCTATGACTTCAGCAGCTCACAGAGAGATGTTTACATGTTTGGGAAATCTTGATTTTGTTACCAAGTGCAGCACAGTCTTGTAAATCACTTCCAGGTGACGATGAACTTTTTTTCCCTTTGTTTCTTCCATCCAACATCCATTTTCAATCAACCTCAGTGAATTTATAGATGTATCACAATGTGATTTTTGTCAGAGGCGCCTCTCATTTGTTCCACTGTGGAGACTGCTGCTACTTCTCAAAGTTTGTGGTTCACTTTTGGGGACACAAATAGAATATCTCTTAGGATGTGGCAGCAGCCAGGCTCGGAACTGCTGGGAGGATGCAGTCAGCAGCCAGAGTCTTCTGGCAAGAGGAGAGAGGCACTAGAGGGTACCGACAGAGCATATTTGCCAGGTTTCTGTGAGATGCAGCCTTGTGAGAAGAGATGCTTTTCTCCAATGACTTATGTTTGGGCTTGTAGCAAGTGTCTTTTTAATGTCCACATGTTGTCACTCCTAAGTATAGCCCTCAGTTAATGCACACTTTATTAAGCTCTGAGGAAGACTGACATGAATATTGTATTATTTTCATCAGTCCCAAGACTGAAATTGTATTATTTCCCTGTTAAAATTGTTAAAATGGTAACATTTTCTTGTTTTCTAGAACTATCTTTCTTTTAAAATTGACTTTGAAAGAGTAACCTGATATCATATTGATATTATTCCTGTTGCAATATCAGTGAGCCCTTAGTCACTGTCCTGCAGTACTACATTCTGTAACAATGAAGACTGATAGAGGAATTAGCATAGATAATACTGAATTATCCTTTTAGACATGTTTAGGTTTTTTAAGACTTATAATACGATTTCTTTTAGTGGGTGGAAAAATAATTCATGACTAAGATGCTCACAATCAGAAAGAAGTTACAGCATATTTTTTCCAAAAAGTAGATAAGTCACAATCTGAAGTTTTTCTCTTGTCAAGATCAACTTTTATTAAAAAAAAAAAAAAAAAAAAAAAAAAAAAAAAAAAAAAAAAAAAAAAAAAAAAAAAAGAGAGAGACATTAAAGGTGACTTAACATGGATCTTCCACAACATATTGTTTCATTTAGAACTTAAAAAAAATGTTTATAACAGTCTAAATAGTCAGATTACATGAATATTTTGACACAAATCATAGCTAAGAATCTGAAAGGAAAAAACAGCTCTGTCATGGTATGTCAAAAAACATTACTGTACTTAAATTACAGACATGCAGTTGTGTGCCTGTTGTTAAAGGACCATCATCTTGATGTATGTTTAAAACCCTTCAGAATCCTTTGCCTTGAAGTCTGTACAAGAAGGATTACATCACATTATTGGCTTAGAAGGGTTTTGGTGCACATTTGGTGCCATGCCAGTCTTTTGTTAAGCGTTTTTTCCTTTTCTCCTCGTTTGTTTTTAGTGCCTGTCCCTCCCCCTTACCAAATCCCTGGTGACTTCTGTGTGACTGTTCATGCAACACAGGAAAAGATACATTGAGGACTCAAATCAAGTCATTCAAGTCCTTCCTTGAGGCAGTAAGAGGGTTCAAATGACACTGTTTCATCAGGTATTTCACTATATTTACAAAAAGCTATCTCATTAGACACTCCAATGCCTAATTAACCAGGAGTGCTGGGCTGCTTCGATGGCTATGCAAGAGCTGGAATTGTCACCCCAACCTGCCAAGGAAGCCAGTATTTGGTTACTGATAGAAATGCCTTATGGTTTGAAGTTTTCTTATGCACAATCCAAACCCTATTATATGGCCAGTCTTCACGAACGAAGAACAGGGGAAGGTCTTTACACCTTCCAGCCTGCACATTGGATTTTTTAGGTGAGACACAGTGTGCGCGGAACTGAGCCCACCCTTTAATCCTGAGGTTCATCTGCCGGGGCCGAGTGAGCTTGGACGGTGGCAGCGAGGTCCTCAGGACGTAGATGGATTGCCTTACGGGCTACCGAGCTCCATCTGCCCGGGGAGTGGCCCTGACCGGGAATCAAACCCGGGTCTCTGCGGTGACAGCACCGCGTTCTTAACCTCTAGACCACGAGGGGCTCCCAATATAAGTAAGATGGCTGTCCAGTTTGAGTGGGGGTATATTTTATAAAATTTGGCTGCTTACCTCATTTTAACCTAGTCATGCTGATGTCTTCCATGGCATTAGTATTGACTGATAGAGCTGAGAGATCAGAATTTGTCCCTTTGTCAAAACACTTTTGAAGCCCCACAGTGAAGTGTCATGGCCACAAGATGGCCTTCAAAACTGTCAGAAAAGCCACCAGCCATGAGCAAATACTATTTTTCCCATTCTAGCAATTGGTGTGGTTGTGTTCACCCCAGAGAATCAGAGACCTTTTCACAAGGTCAGCTTTTGTTTCTTCTTCCTCTTCATTTTTTGGGAAGGATCACCCTTTCCATGCTAAACCATACTGAGCCCTGGTAAAAATGTTTTTGGAAAGGTCCTTTTTACTGTCAAGTGCTGCTTGTCCTGAATAAATCCATTTGAGCTGAGCCCACAGAAATGAAAGATGAAAATGTCTTGATAAAGATCTGATGCCTTTTCTTCCATTTGAAAAAAGTCTCTTCAGTAACTCCAAAAAAATAAGTAGTCAGACAGGTTGGGTCATTGCATTGCCAGGTGCCAATCTACCACCATAGTCAATGCAAGCTTTGTGCCACATTCTGCCAGCACCTTAAAAATACAAATTAAGATGACTTTCAAGGCATTACAGCATCAAATTTAACTTAGAAAATCACAAAATGGACTAGCTAATTTCAGTGGCTCCATTCTAGGCACACGTTATAAGAGCATAAACAGAATTAATGCATCTTATGCAAAATTGATGGATGTTGACACGTGAATAATAAAGGAATACGTGACCAGATATTTATCATGCATGAACATCTGATGTGATATGAGCTCCCCTTATGAGAAATAACTAATGTGAGCTACCCATGGAAATCCAATATAAATTGTTCCTTTACAGTTAATCACAGCATGGAATACGTATGTTTTCATTACTGAGACAAATCTAATGTAAAGAATTGGAATCCCTTTTTTGTGCAAACAGAAACTGGCAGAGGTAGATTTAAGGTGAAATGTTATATACAGAGAAGTAATTATGCACTGTTTGGTATATTTTATATAAAGAGAAGTTACACTGTAAGAATACAGAAGGACATAGGAGGCCTAAAGAAAACATAAATATAAGATGATGTGATGTATGTCTCTGGAAAACACTGGATTTTGTTTAATTCTTGACCTGATTAAAAGTGAAAACAGAGAATGGAAGAAATTTTCTGTTTATTTCATTGCAGCTGTTATCACTACTGATTTGGAAGGCACTGGAACACTTACTTGGAGATAAATTTTTTAAAAAACATTTATAATAGATTACATTTAATTTTTAATGTGCTGAACTTGATCAGCAGAAAGCTTCCTAATACAGTTCAAGAGTAATGCTCTGTGGTGTAAGGATTCCTCCCTGGTGTACTGTGGTGCTTTTCATCTGATGGAAGGAAGGATTTTCTTAGTCTTTGGTAAAGTTATTGGTAAAGTGTTCTTTGTCCCCTGCAGATGGCAGAGAATGAGTTTTTCATGGTGACAAACACAAATAGGCCTTGAGAAGACCACATGGGCAATTTGTTTCTGAAATAGCAACGTAGTTCTTGTGTCTGTGAGGACTCGACACCCGTGCTTGATGGAATTCTGTGATCACATGAGTAGTACTACTGAAAATGCGTGTATAAACTCTGGGAATCCTGTTTAGGCTTCAGTTTATCCATTGTTAATACTTGATTATTTTGTTCTGGATTGCATAATAGCATCCTAGTCTGCTCTACTGGCAATGTTACAGAAATGCTTATTAGCAGAATTATAAGAACCCCCAAAAGATTGTGGAATATGGACAGCAAAGTAAATAATAAAGGAATTTATGATTGTAGTTAAGGTGTTGCATAAAAATGAGATTCTGGATCAGCAGCCAAAGTTTTTTCTTTCTTAGAAAATGATGTTTAAGCTCATACACAGCTGCTTAAGCAACCCTAAAGTACACAGCTGTCTTTTGACCTGGCAGTTGTGGGTTCTCCAGCTTCACTCCTCTTCCTGTCCTGAGGCAAACACTTTCTAATGCTCCCAATCCTCAGTCGTGTTCCTGTTGATGTGGCGATTTCTTGCACACCCACCAACAGCTGGAGGATAATATTAATGCTGTCCTTTCCATTAGTGGCTTAATCATACCTAAATGATACAGGAATGCTGTCTTTATGTGAAGTACTGTCTTAAGTAGTGTCTGTTTATAGAATTAACTAACTGCATATTATTAAGCTAGAGAGAGCTAATAAATAAGGAATGGTGCAATCACTTTGGGTTTACTGCATTCCACCACATTAAACATTTGCTTTGTTTCACGTCGTGTAACCCTAATTTTGAAACAAACCGTAGTCTAGACTCCAACTGTCATAAAATCTGTGCAGTCACTTTCTTTGATATGTTTTACACTTTTGTGGGGTCACCTTGTGTGCACCAAAACGTGGACTCTGTGGTACGGTGGTGGTAAGGAACCAAAAGTATTGGTGCTGAGCAAAGCAAACCATGAGCGCTGGTCTGTCTAAAATGCCTTCTTGTATTCACTGCAAGAGTGTCAACATGGCCAGCATAAATCAAGGCATCAATTTCTGGGTTTGATTTTTGCCCCTTAAATTGCTCATCCTGGTAAATGTTCATCTTCCATTCCTAATTAGTGTTTTCACACCCAAATGCAGTTTCAAAATTCTTGCACATGAATTTCCCAAATCAGGAGAGCTGGTAAGGCATGAACCAAGAGAATTAACCTTAAGAAGAGTATGCTGGAAATCTTTGTTAGTTTGGGCTAGTGCTGTCATTTCTTGGCTATCATATAAGTCCTGGTTGTTATATCTTAGGGTTTAGAACTGACAAGGCAGAGGCACCTCTTTCATGAGTACTAAATGTTGTTAGTATGATTCTTTAATTGCTCCAGGAATTTCTCTTTCTAGAAGTTCTGCTCCTTATCAAGTTTCATTTTTTTGGGCTAGTCAATTTCTTTTTTTAGGATTGTCAAAAGATCAGCCCGTGGAGCGGGAATACTGTTAAATTAAGTGAATGTGGTCATAATTTTCACACCCCTTTTGACTGGAGGAATCCATCAGGTGAGTCATTGCTATTTCTGAGTAGTGCTACAGGGCACGTATCACTCTGGGAGACACCTTTTTCAAGACTGTGACTGATTGTTAAAGTAAATAGTTGTTCTAAAAGTCCAAATGCTTGGTGATACAGTCCAATGCAGAATTGGTCATTGATTTATTCCTCCTGTAAAGTAGTATAGCATCACAGTATTTGTTAGAAATGTACTATGTATGTTTGTGGGACAGACAGTGAAGAGATACCTGCAATTCCCACGGAAAGCTGGCTTAATAATTGTGCAGTTGATGCCAGTGTTATTGGGAAAAACTGACACTTGTGGAACCAGAGCAGCAACTGCATTAATTTTTTTTATCATTTAGGACAGAATATGGGTTTCTCTGAAATATCTAAGAAGCAGTAACAGGGCTAAAACAATGTCAACCACTGAGTTCTATGCAGTGAAAATACATTTTGTGGTTTAGAGATATAGTTGCTGTTAAAAAACTTCACTTTAATGAATAAAAGAGCAGGTAAACAAGATGAAAAAAATGTGCTAATGCCACAGAATAAACCAGGAAGATCAGACACCTGTGTGTTATCATTCAGTGTAAACTTTTATAACAGAAGCACTTCCTGGGGGCTTAGTTTTGGGGAAGTGATTTCAGATGGCACAAGAATCAAGTCAACACTAAGAGCTTGGGGAATTGCTGCTGGTTATGTTTACGGATATGTTTAACCATTTTGATTTCCATTTATGGTGCTGTGGGATTCTGCCTCATAATGAAAATTGTGCTTGGTTTTCACCCATCGTCCAAGACACAAAACCTTCAGATTTTTCCATGTAAACATAGATGAAAATAATAAAAGGCTAAAAATAAAGAGGGTGGGCAATTAAGACAGAAAGCGGGAAGAGATTTTTGAGTCAGGAGCAGAGACTAAATGTGAATGGTTTACTCTGAAAAAGCAGCTTGATGTTCTATAATTATACTTATTAATCTTCCTTTTATTATAATAACATGATTAGCTCTCTGATTAGTGTAAGCTTAGATGAGTTTGACTTCATATCAAGGAATCTGGCAAACAATATTCAGCATAATGACCCAAAGGTTCGTCAGCCTCCAAAAGAAAAAATTAAAAATTTGCTTTCCAATATACCTTGCCCTTCTAAGTTAATTATTTGTCACTTTGTGGACCAGAACGATATATTTTTGTTATTTAATTAGTTAAATATGTACAACTTCTTTTCAGGTGAAATAGTAAAAGTGAAGATACATGAACTAACAAGCTCAGCTTCTTGTAACTACAAGGAGTAAACAATCAATAACCTCAATTTTGCCATCTCACCAAACCTAATGTAGAACAGATTTGTTGTGTGAAAATGGGTAAACACTAAGTTGTCATTTCAGGGTTTGATCCTGACCATCATTATGAGCTCTGGTATGTGTTTAGCATTCTTATTTAGAGTTTAACTGATAAAGCTAGCCAAAATATATTCAATATATCTTCATTTTAATAAAATATTCTTCTTTTGTCAAAACTGCCTGTTCTGCAAAAAGAACTGTTTTAATTAATAGCTTTGTTTAGAAGATACTTAGTCTATGAGACTCCTCTGGATATTTATGACTTAACATATAACAAAGTAATCTGTAATACCAAAGTCACAGTCTTAAGCATCTGCCAACACTGGAATAAGAATGGAAAGATCTTTCCTGATCAAACAAACCAGAAAACTTATCCTTTTTCCTGTACACAGGACCTCTTCTCAGTTTCAAAACTCACATTTTTGCTTTGAAATTGTGCATTCCTATGTGCTGCTGTTTACATGTATCACAGTGCAGGGAGAGCTCTCCAGAATCAGTGATTACAGTCTTGATGTTTTCATTCTACTACTATGAATGAAGTAGAATAAATGGTTACTAAATTGATCAAATCTCTCCCCTCTCTCTCCTCAATGAAATAAATCTTTATTAATTCCTACTCTAAGTTTTTCATTGTAATTTGCAGCTATTTCCTTTTGTTTTAGCTATAAACTCTGCTCTAAACAACTGGTTTTAACTTTTTTTTTCCCCCACATCATTTAATCTCTTTAATAAACTTCTAGATTGCAATTACACTCTTTCTAGTCTTTATTTCATCAGGTTGAACAGGCAAAATTTAATTTCACCAGCGTACTATTTTTCTGTAGTTCTAGAAAACCTTCAGTCTATCCTCATTTGAATTCATCATTCTTATAAAAGAAAGATCCACACTCTGCTTGTTCAGTACTGAAGAAAGTTTCCAACACTATCAACTCGTAGTGATAGTTCATATTCCTACCATGACTCCTATTGCATCCAGGTTTTAATCCTTCTCTGGTTTTACCTAATGAGATTGTCCTTATTCTTCCTGAAGTGCACTTTTGTGTACTGATCTTAGTCCCATTTCTGTGGCACCTGCTGTCGAGATATCAAACCTGTTATGTCCCTTTCCTGTCTGTTTACTGGCAATGCTTCCCACTTTAACTCAGCAAGCTCCACAGCATGCTTGGTGTTAACCTGATAAAAATGGGCCTCAAAACTTACCATTTAGGGAGTCCTGTTTCCTCCTCCAACAGTGCCACTGGTTACCTCCCGCTTAGCCAAACTTCCTTTCACATAACTACTTTTGTGTCTGAAATCCAGGACAATTAGCAGTACACTGTGTGATGCAATATTTAATACTTCAGTAGAATCTAGAAAGAGTAGATCTGTTTAATTTCCTTTGTTTTGAATGCCATCTGTTTTATGAAAGATACCCACTTAATCTGGTGTGTCATATCTTTGTGAGGTCTGTGTTTCATTCTACTTCATTTTCCACTAATGTCAGTGCTTTAAAATATTCTGTCAAATGAGCCCTGAATCTCACATACTGTTGAGGTCAGTCTAATAAGACTGGAGGTGTCTGCTGGAGCAATTGCTTTTCCATTCCAATATGTAAGAGTAATACTGTAGGTTTGGAAATTTATTCTTGTTTTATGTCTGGTACAAAAATCTGAAAAGTTTAGTCATGCTGAAAAAAAAAAAAAAAAGAAGAAGAAAGAAAAAAAGAAGCAGACACTTTTTGAGGCGTTACCATCATGCTGGGAAAAACGATGCAGCAGCTCTTGAAAAAACATGTGTGGGTTTTCATCATCTTTGTCATTTTTCATGTCAAATATTTTGTTCTCTCTTCAAACTGTTGGTAGTTTCCATATTATCCCATGTGGAGACACAACAGTGCCTATTGATGCTTTAAATTTTCTGCATCTGATTAGTCAAAAAAAGCTACTGCTCACAGACTATGCATTTTTCTTGCAAGGATGCACAAGAACTCATTTCCAAGATCCCATTCTTTTGGGAGAGGTAGACCTCAATGGCTTGTTTGTCTTCCTTCTTTTTTCAAACTTTAGTACAGCTATATTGAAGCATAGGCTTTGACACAAGGTTTCAGGAGAATAGTACAAGCAAGAAATGTGGAAATAAAAATTACATAGACTCACAATAAAATAGAAAAATGGTAAGCAAGCCAACAACTGAAGTCAAAGTTCTGTTTAATTTTTGTGGATAGTGAGTTCTTGAAGCTGCCACATGGTGTTTTTTCTGAACTCAAAAGTCTATCATCGTCTACAAAGGTATATTCTTTATTAGGCCTGGCATTTCTTTTACGCTTGTGGTACATTCTAGTCTCTGTAGCACCAAATTTTATTGATAGGTAACCAGATAACAATTTTGCATTGCTGTAAAGAATTATTTTTTCAGAAGTAAATAATTGAATGTTATATTTCAGTGGGGCCTGTTGAACTTCTCTTGTTGGGATTGCTGTGCCGAGAAAAAAATGAAAAGCAAAATGTCCTTAAAGCATAAAATGCAGGCCAAAAACCTTGGTGTCTGAGTGGGTTTGGATACTTTCTTTTCTTTCATTAAACAATTGTTTCACATAAGTAAATACTGTTCTATCCCCTGTTTTGGAAGTTTAGCTTTGCTGGAGAATATGTGAGATGGTTTTGATGTGGGTCAGGACTAACTATTCAGTGCAACAATAAACGTGGACTTGGTACTTTCGGATAGGGTTACGCAGACTTTCAGTGAGTCATCTTTCATTTACAATGGAGGGAAGAGTAAGTCTTTCCAGTGCAAAAAGTGAAATTCTGCGGTTTGAATAGTGCAATTCATAAGACTTTAGCTCTTGTTTCGTGGAAATCAGTAGAATCCAGAAGAGGAACAGAGAATTCTTCTTAGTGTAGCTAGCTTTGTGTGGAAATATTTAGGACCGCTATGGATGACTCAGTGGTTGGTGGAGGATTAGTGGTCATGAGCTGTAGCATCTTAAATTCCTTTGCAGATGATCCTGTTTGGATTTCAAATATGCTTTAATTTATGCTCATTAACTTCACACAGCTAATTGGGTCTTTCCTGAACATCTCTGCATAAGCAAGCCCAGCTGTTCTTTCAAAAGATCATGAGAAAATTCTTTTAAAAGACCCTGAGAAATTCTTTATAGTCTTTCACATGTCTGACACGATGTCTATTATGTAGCAGCCATCCAATGCCTGTGCTAACCACAGTCTTAAAAACCAGGGCAAAATGAGGCTATTGCAAATAACAGCTCTGCCAAGAGCAAACAGCTTGTGTCACTCCATATATATTGGTAAAAGCCTTTGTTTCTAATATTTCATTTTATCTGATTTTCTCTGTTGCTCTACAGTACTAACTAAGTAGATGTGTAATCAAGTATTCTGAATTGTATATAAGCTTTGCAGCATATTTTTGGGGGAGAAAATATGATTTTTGGTGGTATTGTTGAAAGGACAATAACTCACAAACTTGCTGCCCATTCAGTCTAAATGTGAGTCATACATCAGAAGCTGGACAAAGGTAGAGAGAAAATGAATCAGATATAAGGAAGGAGATTCAGTGTGGAAATACCTTGAAAGCAACACTGACGTTATTATTTCCAGAACACTTCAGGTCTCCTTACTGAGAGCCAACCCAGCATGGGTTTAGGTACCCATTCAAATATTATTTTGCATATTCTGAGCCTTCTTTGAAAATTCTGCACAGAGAAATTAGGATACAAGTAATCCATAGATTTAAGCAGCATTAGAAGGCTTGCTGTGCCAGGTGGCAACACAAGCAAGTACGGACACAAACTCCTCTGCCCTTGCTCAAACCGGCTGTCAGAGCCTGGCTTTGGCCAGAAGCTGTTTGGTGTTGTGTGATGTTCCTGTTGGGTGGTCTTGACTCACCCAGAGTGTTCTGTCGATACAATTATAGAGCTTTTGTGTTGGAGCTTTTTGCAGTGAATTGGCCTGCTTGTTGTGTAGATTAACACACATTCACACAGGAAAATAATCCACCATCAGGTGGATTCCTGCCAGTGCTTACTGAAGTTGATGTGATTGTTCTGTGATATTACTTTACCATGCTGGTAATTTCCCGCAAACAGCCCCAACGTGATGGGAAGTGAGGATAACAAGATCACCATTTAAACTGATTTCTCATATGGAATTTTTCCTGCATGAGGCAGACTTATGTTCATTTAAAGATAACATAGAGGTTGTTGTGTAAATTAAGTTGCTGCAAAACTTACATACTTTTCTAATGCTTATTAATTAGGGGGAGCAGGTCCTCGGTATTTGTTTTGTTAGTGACTTAGTGGACACAGTCTTTTCATCGTGAGCTTAACCTGCAGGGACTTTTATTAAGTTCCATCACTGATAATCTGCACCAAATTTTTGCTTGGAATGGTTCAGTAAGATGTAGTTTGGCTCGTTAGTCAGATTGATGAGGAAAGTACTGGGTGTGTGGTTCCTTCTCTTCCTCTTTCTTGGGAATGCAAAGGGTCATCTGCCTAGCTGTGAGTTCTGCTGACAGTGGCTTTGGGCAAGAAAGAAAGCAGCTACAGATTATTTGAAGTATTGGAAAAGGGGCAATCTCACCTTCATGTTTTTAATACATATACATTTACATCACTCATTCTGCCAGTTCATAAGAAATGGCTACCAAGACTGCAAACGTTTTAGACTTTCTTTGTATAAACCTGGAATGAAGTTCTGCAGCACTAAAATAAGACCCAAGTTCAAGACTTCAAAGCTTAGGATTTTGCTGGGAAAATACACCAGCTCTTCCTGTGGGCTTCCTGCAGAGCAGAAAACACAACGTGCTAAAAGGATATAAGGTTTTATATCCCTAGCTCTGCAGGGTTAGATATTGTACTTCCAGGGGATTTATAGATTTAATTGACCTTTCTAAATAACAACTAAATAGCAACTTCCCCTTGTCCCCAGCAGATGACAAGATAAATATAGGGAAAAGCCAGTCTTCCCCATGGGATTGAACATGGGAATTAATGTGAGTGAAAAAACAAACCCAGAAGACTTGCATCTTATCTTTTTTCTGTGTACCTCCAGTACTAAACAGACAGATAATTTTTAGCAGTCAAAAACAAGAACTAAGGGAAGTATAATTATGAATTGGTAAAAGAATGGAATGCAGTTCAGCAAAGTGAAGTTTGTTTAAAGGAGATGAAGTTGATCATTAGTGCTTTAACAGTTCCCACATATGCATTCAAAATGGATGCTGAAGTGCAGAGACACAGTCAAACCCAAACAAAATCTCACACAACCCTTGCAACAGATTTTTATAGAAGACCTGCCAAAATGAAGAACAGACCAAGTAAAACAATAAAGGCTTCTGAAAAAAAAAAATGAAATAAGGTGGTTATTGTGAAATGTGAACAACTTGGAATTGTAAACTGGTAGATTAATGTTAGGATTTCAGAAATCAGTAATGATTTCTGAATTGAATGGCATGTGCCATGTGCTTTGTTTGCAAGTGGAAGGAGTTTTGCTCTGGAGTTGAAATACACCAGGTAGGTGGGTTTGACAAAGGCAGATGTCAGCAATGTTGAGAAAGAAACAGGAATTTTAATGGTTGCATCTTGAACATTCTGCAAGTGCTTCATTGCAGTGAGACTGAGAGAAGTTATCGGCAGCCAGAGAGAAAGGTGGCAACAAATGAGCTGAGTGTGACAGAGTGAAGACAGTGAAAAAACCTATGAAGATTGAAGAATATGTACAGTATCCAGGGAAACAGAAAGGGAGGAGACTCCTTGATCCCACCAGAATTATGATCCTGGGAACAGGAAGGAGTAGTGAAGTGAGGAGATCTTTTTTTTTTCTTTTTTTGAGCGTGGTAGGTGGGGCAGGTGTGTTTGTTTAATTAGTAAATCTTTGGTTTTTGAAAAGGAGGGTATAGACCTACTGAAATACTGGAAGCTCATTGTAAAGAGAATTAACCAGAGACAGAACTGCTACATAGAAATGTGAGGTGGGGAGTAATACATATTAAAAACACTAGTACTAAAAGGTGTTGCTGAAATTCATAAAGATTGTAAGAGGAGGAAGAACAGGTGGTTACCAAATTCAGTGGCAAAGCTCTCATTAAAACCGTCAGGGCCAGGTCAGACTTTTGGAACAGAAAAGGAATGGAACAGTTGGCAAATTGCAAGGATGCCAATGGGAGGAACACCTAGATAAAACTGGGATAGTGTCAAATGTGCAAAAGGATAAATTGGTATTAGCAGCTTATGCCTTCTGTGTTTGAAGGCAACACGCTCTCTTTGCTCAAACCATGCCACAGAAAGATTTTTGTCCAGTCAAGATGACTTTCAAAATCTTCTTGTAGAGCTTTCAAGATCTTAAATATGGATCATTTTTCTAAAAAAAAGAGAACAAAAAAAAAAAAAACAAACTACTGTTGATGTTTTTCTTGAAGCTGCTACACAATTGCTCACATACATTCGTGGCATAAAGATCTACAGATCTATACAGAATTATTATGCTTGTTCCCATGAAAAACATGCATATTCCAAATAGAGAAAACTGCTATTACTATTATCACTTGGATATTTATAAACCACGTTATTATTTCATAGTCAGGAAAATATTTTAGTGATTAGCTGTGGTTGTCTGTGCTAGGGAACACCTCATTCGTTCTGTCAGATAGTCCCTTCCTGGCAGTGGAAAGGACTGCAAACTCTTTCATGTCCCAAATGGTTATATGGCTTGCTCTTGTGTTTTCCAGTATCTCCTTGGGAAATTCAGCTTCTTGCTTCACACTTTTCCATTTGATGTAATGGCTTGTCTGCAAATGTGGTAACTGCATTTTACCTTATTATTTTTATTCTTTTTTTTTTTTTTTTTTTTTAGTATGAACACAGTTTTTAAAAAGTTCTTGAAAGCATCTTCTAATTGTGCAGTTACTGTAGGGGATCCTACAGCCTCCAAGAAAAGATAAACCAGAAGATTTGTAGAGTAAAAAAAAAAAAGGATTTAAATATTTGGGAGGGGTACTGAGTTGCTTCTCTGCCTCAGATTTATGCAGAATAGACATTGCAGTATTTTGTCTAAAATTGATATTGTTCACTTACTTTGGAATTCTCAGTTATTCTCAAATTCTCAGGAATTCTCAAATCCATGCTTTGAGTTCCTCAGAACCGTATTGTTATTCCTCCTCTTGTGTTCTGCCTGTGCCAGCAGCAACTTTTACTCATGTTAAGGTTCTGCATACAAAATTTTTCTTTCTTCTTTTTTTAAAGGGGCTCAAAATATGCTATAGTATTATCCAGTCTCCTATGTCATCACTCTCTTTTTCTTCTAAGACCTGTGCTTGTACATTTTCAAATAGCCACAGCAATGTGGTCTTAACTAATCTAATGACCTGGAGTCCTAAATCGAGAAAAAACTAGAGGGGAAAATGTGTATATTCAGTAATTTCCTTTCTAAATTAACTAATTTTTTTTTCCAATTTTTAAACATCCATTTTTGGAACTAAATTGTAGGCCTTCTGTATTTTCTGAATTTTGAAAACCTTGAAGGGAAAATTTAAATATAAAGCCTAAAATGAGCAGATTTAAGCACTTGCTGATAATCACTACAATTTGTTAAAAGCAGGAGAATTTGGCTTTTTTTCTCTCGTGTTCTTGTACAACAGAGAGGTTACTACTGCGATTGCAGCTGTTCTGGCTGGGTTTTTTGCAGATGCCAGATGATGGTGGTGAGGTGATCACCAAGAACACAGTGGGAGGCTGGGGACATTTTGTAGGACATTCTCTGGTTGGGACTGGACACAGAGACTGACTCTCAGCCACAAGAACACCCTATCCAGAGAGGGCACTCAACAATTAATTATCCAGTTCAATTTCAAAGTGTATTCTGCATTTCAGAAGACTGCTTTGTGAACCTTTTTGTTTCAAACTATCACAAATTTGTCAAATGCAGCAAATACTTGCCTGAGGCCTTAGGATTTATGCCTGTGGGATTAAGCACAGGCTCTGTAGTCGACCAGTTCTGAAGACAGCGCCACAAAATGTTACAAAGGATCTGCTGGCAAGACGGTCACAGCTAATAAAACATCCTGTCTTCCTTTTAATGTGAGTACATGGAGTACAGGAATCCCATCCTAACAGTGATCTTTCATGATTACACTGGTAACTCCTGATTCCACTGTACTATAGCTCTTCCTCTTGGGAGCCATTCAATGATGAGTCACTGCCCAGAATGAAAGCAGCTGTATTTTGTGTTTTGCGGCGGTTGAATATGGAGAGAGAAAGGGGCACCCAAAGTATCATTATGTATTGTGAATTAAATTATTTAATACAGTTTTAGGGAGAAGGTTATCTTAGACTTAAAAAAATTACAGCTTCCTTTATACTGACTGGTCAGTCAGATGGAGTGGTGGTTTTTTAATAAGTCAATCAGTGAACAGAAAATCTCTGAAACTTTTTAATGCAGTTGTTGCTCAAGGGCCAAAGAAAATTCTCCTTCTTTGTAGAACCACTCAAATGTTGTCAAAAACATTTCTCTTACATGCACATATAAAATATTTTACTACTGTATCTGCCATGGATAGACAAAGTGAGCTTCAGTTTTCTTGTTTACCTCCCTTTAAAATGAATAATGTAGTTATATAAACCCCATCTGTAGAATCCTTTCAAAACCTGTCCGAAAATAATATTTTCTGAAAGGAAAAAATTGCCTCACTGTTACACTTCATGTCAAAAAATACGAACAAATATTCCTTGCAAAGCAGCCAAAGGCAGGGAAACCAAGTTTAAAAAAAAAAAAAGTTTATGTATAACTTGTAGAATTTGGAAAAGCATGGATCATTTAAAAATATGCTTAAATGTAGAAGTTTGTAAGCATGACAAATCTAATCATAATCTTTCTACAGAACAATAGTGCACATAATAAAAAGAGCTCTCCAAAATGGAGGGGGAAAAAAAAATCAATTTGGAGGGAGAAGTCAGACTTAAAAAGGATGAGTTATGTAAAGGGACAGAAAACAAAATAATCCACCTGTGTGCATTGTCCACTTGGCCACAATGGTGGCTCAGCAATGCTATCTATCCATGCTATTTGAGTACACCAATAGCTGAAATTTTTTTTCCTTATAATGTCTGAGATGAATTCTGTGTGCCTACAAATACAGAGGCAGCACATCCATGCCTGCATGGCATCCATGTCCCAATATAGCATCAACTGGATGTTGTGTACAAAGAGAGTTGCATGACACTATGCTTTTGCCTGACAGATTTTGTACACTTCTAAAACAAATTTTGTAAAAGCCAAGCACGATTTTTTTTTTTATCCAAGCAAGGGAAGTTATCTGGAACCAATGTTTTATAGGCATCAGCCAAACTGAGGACAATTTTCCTTGCCTGCGATCACTGTAGAAGCTGAAGTGTTCTCAAGCCATCTGTGGTGTGCTAAGCCAGAGCCTTTGGAATAAAAAAATGTGTGCTCTGACCCGGGCAGAGTCATCAGGCAGCTGATAAAGAACAACAAGTCCTTCCTAGGAACAGCTGCTGCCCCAAGCCAGGGCTCTAACCTTCCCAGTGTGAGTGAGCATTGGTAGGCCCTACTGACTTAAAGAGACCTTATTATCTCCAAAAACTGCAAGACTTCTTCTGAGGAACAGTTTAGTTTGCAGACTGCTTTGCAGTTCCCAGAAGTGTGATCTCTAGTAGAGAACTTGTCTCCAAGACTGTCCTCTAAGACTAACTCCCAGCAGAGCCAGCAGTTTAGTCCCACGATTCATGTGTGTGTGTGTCTACAAATGGCAGATTTTAAACAGTGCGTTTCAAATCTCTGTGGTAGTGATAGCATCATGTTTACTGGGGTGAATACTCAGCTCTCCGGGAGTTTCCAGCATGTTTTCCCAATATGGGCTAAGCAGAATTAGGTTCTGGTAATGGCACAAAGTAATGGGCAGCAGGGAGAGTGAGGAGAGTGTGGCCAGTGCAATGCAGAGCCCTCCCCAGACACAGAAGCTGTAGTCACATAGGATCCTTTGTCCATTGCAGATACAGCCAGTTCCTTTTATCTGCCTAGTCACATGCCTGTTATTAAATTATTGCCATCTGTTGGTTGGAAACTCCCTGCAGAAAGACAAAAAGGCCAACTACAGAGACATCTGTCTTAAGAGAATTCTGCTTTACCTTGCAAAGGGATTTTTCTCTCATAGTGTGTCAGTCTTGTATTATCATAACATAAATGGCACAGTAATAGTGGTGGGAAATATTCAGAAAGATGTTAATTTTCAGACCTTCCACCTCAAATGGCTTGACTTAATTTCATTTTTTTTTTCCAAAACAGTTCCATAGCAGCAGTAAAGCACACAGGGATGTTTTTTCTTGGTTTTGTTTTTCTTTATTTGTTTGCTGGGGGGGGGGCTTTTTGGGGGGTATTTGTTTAGGGGGGTTTGTTTGTTTGTTTGTTTGTTTGGGTTTTTTTTTTTTTTTTTTGTGGTGTGTTGCTTGTGTCTGAAAATACCAGAAATAAAAGAAAAATTATTGACCTTCAGGAGGTTGTCAAGCAATATCTCCTGAAAATAAGGTCTTTTGTTAATGTCAACTTTAGCACCTGAAACTATCAGGTAGTTTGGAACATCTTGACCAAGTAACATTGACTTATGTATTTGCTCTCAAGCTTGACAAGAAAAAATCTTGTACTGTATCCAATGTGCTTTTTATTGATTATTTTTCAAATGCAAATAATGCAGGGTTTGGATCAATGGTTCAGTGCTATGGAATTACTCACCATGCTCCCTCAGCAGTGTTCCTGCTCCATCAAAATACTCAAACATTACTTCCTACCCATCTGTAGCTGCCACTGTACAGTGGGAATGTAGCTGCAGGGATATATCTTGTACACCCCTCTGTTGAACATGGCACATCCTGCCTCTGCACGTGAAACATCATCTTCCTGCCAAACCAAAGCCTGCAGCTTGGGTTTGTATCCCTACACTGATATATTGTAGGGATGGGTTGTTTCTTTTGGCTCTCATTAATCAGATTCTGAAGGGCTTCAAAGTTTCCTCCCTTTGCAGTGTTCTGCATAATGGTAGTTGTTGCCAATAACTATTATTTATGATTTTTAGTAAGGATTTGTTAGGGAAACCTAGCATGTTAGAGCCTGTATTTAGCATTTTATGTGTATGATACATTATAAATTACCTTAATATTTTCTTTGTGTCTTCCACCTGTTTACTGTGATAGTGGCACAACATACTGAATTAACTGGGGAGGTGCTTCAGCTTTTAGCAGTCACTGGAGTCTGATGATAGATGAGAGGGTGAGCCATTTTGACTCTTTCTGTGAAGATGCAAAATTTTTTTCCATTAGTATGGTATTTAGTATTTTTTACCAAGCAACTGTCTTCTAACTTTAACTTAGTCACTTTTTAGTTCATTTTTAATTTTTAATGTGCATTTTTATCCAAAACCTTTCTTCCTGTGATTCTCGTCAAGTGTGACCTCATCAAGGTGACGGAATTTCAGAATTTATCTGTTATTTTTTCCTAATGAACTCTTTCTTTCCCCCCTCTCCCAAAAAAACCAAAAAGGTGCAGTCCATTTTAAACAAGTAACTATTTTACTTAAGTAACTTCACTTAATTCATTTCTGTCTTAACCCATTTTTGTATTTCCCAAATGATCTCTATGGCTTTTGAAACCCGAGCAAATACTACTTAGAAGAGCTAAATGAGAGCGTTTTGAAATAACCATCATTAAAACAGTGAAGTTTGTTGCAGAAAACAATCAAAACTGGAGATGCAATTAAGCCCTTCTTCCC
>NW_020955338.1:269584-281588 GCF_003031625.1 Empidonax traillii | reverse complement strand
CCCATAATTGCCTGAAGAACAGTAGACAGAAACATCCAGGGGCATGATTGCATTTTCAGTGGTTTGTGTTTTCTTGGTGCAACAGGAACTTTCAGGCACTTGGGAACCCTCTTCCTCAGGTTTCTGCACAGATTAAGATCAGTCAAGCCATGCTGAGCACCAAGTAGCTTGCAGAGGTGTTGATAACTTAATAAGGATCATAACAAAAGTTATTTGAAGTAACAGTTCAATGACTAAAGACCAATATGAATAACTGAAAAGACAGGAGTGAGAACTTCATTCTGGTGCCACAACTTTGCAGAGATCAGTGCAACCCAGAGTTCCAGTTGCAGAGGATCCCTGTTGAATCCTTGGCCGGATTCCAGGACAGATGGAGTCTCTGGAGCAATGACAAAGAGGCAAATCATAGTAAGCCTGTGCAGGCTTAGTGTTTGAAATGTTTATGTGTTCAGCAGGTTTTGGTGGATTTTCACAAGAAAAGTGAAATATGTTAGGCCATGTCCTGTGACATTTCAACACTTGCTCCCCAGTTTGGAGATGTGAAAGGTTTTCAACCAAAAAGTATTATTCTTCTCTTTTGCTTTGCTTTCAGAAGTGCGTTGTCTAAGGTTGTTCCCTTTTCTTCTCCTGCTTCCATATCAGTGTGAGACAGTTTGGGTGTCAGATGATTTCAGCATAAGGAGCTAGAACTGTACAAACCTCCAAAAGTGGAACTGTGTACAAGTGGGATAAAGATGTGGCCTGCAGCATGTGTATGTGTGTGAACCCGTGCTCAGGGCAGTACCTGCCCTGCATCAGCATTGTAAATGCACTGTGCTCTCCACTACGACACTGTCAGGAAAACAGCCATGAAATAAGGAGTTAAGGGCGTTAAGTAACTGTGCAGTGCTACATTTATAATTCTAATTTATGTAGATTAGAGCTTCTGAGAGTGTTGGTTGATGATTAAAACTCTGTCAAACAAGACCCTTCAAGTGTAACTTGCGGTTCTCCACTGGCTGCTGCTGTGGCCAAGCATCACTCGCCACTTCTTAATCAGTCCATTTAAATTCAGTGCAAAGGCAATGCAGGCTGGAATATATTTTTGAGGAACAATAATGTTAGGAAGCATAACTGTTTCGCAGAAACCATTGTGTAAAAACAAGTGTAAATCACCTTTGAAGTAGCTCAAGTCAACGGGTTTGGGCCTGAAGTTCTTGGCTGAAACATTTCTCGCAGACTGGTATGAAGAAGTGATTAGGTGTGGGCCAGAACGAAGTAAAACTGCTGGTAGCTGCTCTTTTGAATTATCCTACTTTGACTGCAAGCTGAAAACTGATATTGTAAGTCAGTTTTCGCCCATCAGAAAAAAAAAAGAAATAAAAAAAGGAAAATAAGCTCTACTTAGAACTGAAGCATCAGTGTGAGGAGCACCACAGATGGAAATGTGTTTCAAATCGGCCTTTTAACCTGAGTTTAGCTATGGACATGGGGAGGTTCTCATTATTAGGTAGCTTTTCTGTTTTAACTTGATAAAGGAGAAAAACCTTAGATTCAAAAGAGGCTTTTGCTTTTAAAAAGCTTGCTTGTTCTGGAAGAAAATTTGGAGTGGAAGAGGCTCAGGAAAGTGAAATGTTCATGTCTGATGTTCAAGAAGTTCATTTTACATGTTTATGGTGTTGATGGATTGGAGATGCTTGACAAAGCACGTATTTAGGTGCAAAAGGCTTTTTTACAACAAAAGTGAACCCTCTTCTGTAACACAGCTGCATGGAAGAAAAGTTTCTTTAGTTACTAGCTTCCTTTCCAGAATAGCTGGGTTTGTGCTCACTTTGAAAAATTCTGCTATGCTTCCTTGATTGCTTCCTTAGATTCATCACAGCATTGCTATGCTTCTTGGAATGTGTCAAAAGGAAGATGGGGAGAAATGGGCTCAACTTTTAAAAAACTTCACAAGGTCAGCCAAACCCCATAATTTATTTAAAGTTCTTTCCCTGCTGCTTAAAGGATAAAAAGGGTGTTATGGAAGTGTTGTGAGCATTCATACTCAATCAATAATTTGATCTCAGGATGAAATAAACTTAAGAGTTACAAGTTGATTGTTGTAGCCATATAAAGCACTGGTTTAGGTTGTTTTTGTGATGGTGGAATAGTTATCAGAAAGTGATGGTAGGATTGTCATTTGAGATATTTAAAGAATGGAGGGGGGAGTGGGGGGGAAAGCTTGTTCAAACACTGTTGAGAATAGTCCAGCTCTGAAGTTTGCTTTCTACAGGATTCCCTTAAAATAGTTAATTCCCTGGTAAAGAGAAGGTGCCTTTTGCATCCACTGGCTGCTTGTAACATTTTCCAACTAGGAAGCATAAGATGCAAAAGTTCATTCTTTACATAACTCAGATGCTGCTAAGAAACAACAAAATGCCATTTAAGTTAGATGGCAAATACCATAAGCAGCAAAATCTTCTCTTGCATAACATTATTTCTGAAGAGTTCTGCTACAATACATTACAAATGATAGGGACAATATTTATGGCATACAGGGCACATTAGGTTAAGAAATATAAATTAAAAACCATGAGGGACTTAAACTGAGTCACTGAGTTTTCTGTGGAGCACTCACAACATCTGTTCACACTGTGGATTGATGATGGTTTTCTTCCAGCTGACAGTGGGTATAGAGCTGATCTCACACAGCCTCACCACGTGTAAAATGCAAGTTTTTTAAAGCCAGGTCAGTCTGACTGCTGGCTGCTGTGCTTCTGCACTCATCCTGATTTCCAAATAACCCCTCCTCTTGAGATTTCTCACAAGCTGGTTTCATATTGAACTAAGTCAAGAAAGACTCACCCCTTGCCAGCAGAGATCTGGAGAGCTGAGAGGCAGCAGGACTGGGCAGTCATGATCAGGACAGCAGTCAGATGGATACAGGTGCCTGCAGATTTATGTCTGCTGTATCTGTCTGTGCCACTCAGTGTAGCTCTTTGATCCCATATCAAAAGTCTTCAGACGGGATTAAACTAAACCCAAAATTTTTAGTTTTCCCAGAGAACTTTCAAAGGAGCTAAAGTCATTGTTCTTCCTTTGGACTTTGGCAGGCATCACAACCTTTCTACAAATGTAGAATACAGACAGTGCTGAGGGGGACAGACAAATACAGAGTGAGGGGAGAGTAGATGTAAAAATTGGTAAATATAATAGAATGACAATCTGTAGAGCAGATGTAAAAATCATTAAAAATGCTACAATGGCAATCTGTAGAAATGTCTCATGCAAGTTCATCAAGGGATAGGATGCAAAGTAGAAGAATGGATCAGGTTTGCAAAATTTAATATGATTTAAGTTTGTAAAAATGGTCAAAGAACTGTACGGCAACATGAATTTTCTATAGGATGATCAAACTGTCATAGCTTCTACAAAAATGAAAATTATGATACATTGACCTGAGGGAAAGTCTAATGGGAGTTCAGGAGAAAATTATTCAAACCAAACATACACAGCTCTTCTTGAAAAAAGATTCATCAATGACAGCTGGGGAAAGTATTGTATAAAAAATGAGTCCAAAATTCCACTTATTTGGCACCCAAGAAAGGACAAATAATGCAAATGTGATGAGTCCATGGAAATCTGTGCAAAGACCCAGACCTTAAATGAAAACATCTTAGAAGAGTTCACCTTGAAATTAAGAGGGGCTGGAAGCAGGTAGCAACTCATTTAATCCAGCTATGAATAAAGCATTGGTGCTAGTGGTGATTACCATCTTTTCAGAACTATCTTAACTCTGGCTCACTACTGCCTAAGCCAAAAGCTGCTGCAGTAGTTTTGTGGTGGGCTCATTTCAGATAATAGGCCATTATGAATGTTGCAGATTTCCAAAAGGGCTGGTCTTGCACACACAGATGCCTTAGCATGGTTGAACCGAAGGAAATGAGGTGTTTGAAAATTCTGTTTCCATTTTTTTTTTGTTGCAGTACTTGTCTTTGGAACTCAGGGCTTCATCCCCTTAGATAGCCATGTCTTTCTCTCAGCAAGCATTTGGATGTTCAGAGTTCTTCTCATACTCACGGTTGCAAATTACCAAAAAAAAAAAACCAACCAAACAAATTGTATGTCTAGCGAAAGAAAATTGTAGTAACAATGAGAAAGCATTAAATTTTTCACCAGGAAACTACAATATAACAGTGTAGAGTCTAAGTGGTTTGTAACAGCCTTGAATGGAAACACTGGGCCAAAACAGCCACGTGTGTGCAAAGAAAGACATCAAAGTGCTTTGGCAAAACTGGAGGTTGATCTTAATTTCTCTAATTATAAATTCTTATGAGAATGCAGCCAGTGATGCTTAGAAACTAAGGGAAGAAAAAGAAAAATTAAGTCCCAGCTGTCAGCTGGGCAGCATAAATCACTTAACTATCCTCAAGTATAAGAAACAACCGTCAGTACGTAAGTAGATATAAGCAGGGTGAAAAGGGTTAAGCAGGTGATTGTTTATTTTTATCCTACCTGGTGTGATTTCCACAGCAGTTTGGAATTTGGAAAAGGAAAACCAGCTGTGGAGATGTTGGCATTCCAGTGTTAACGCTTTTAAATCCAAATTGTCTGGCCTTTTTTATCATTATTGTTTTATTTCTGGTTACTTTATTTCTCTCTGCTATAGTAAACAAGCTGTGTTTATTTTTAAAGAGCTGTAAAAATAGTTAAGTCCTAAAATAGGGGAAGCAAAACAAGGCTAAATGAGAATTCTTGTTTAATACAGCCATGCACTCTAGTTCCTATTTTGCACTAGGGTAGGGGCTGTTCCACAAACAGTTTTAGGGAGCATAAGTATTCCCATTAATTCATGTTTACATAAAAATCTACTTCACTTGAAAGGTTCTTCTGCAAAACATTAATGCTGTGAGCAATCGTATTAATTTACAAATGCAAAATTAGAAATATTTGGAATTATTCTGAGGATGTAGTTACATAGAATAGTTATGTTTAAATTCTCTCAGTTTTGGATGACATAACATGGTCTTAAAATGTGAAATGTACCCACAGTTTCTAAAAGACAAAACCAAGGAGGAGGGGACGGGGGAGAGGATAAAAATGCCACAGAATGAAGCATCAATTTAGCAATATCTCAACATGGTAAGGAAATCCTTCTGTAGCAGACATACAACTCTTCTGCAATATAAACATTAATTTTTCCCTAGGAACTCAGTTTTTCTCTCTCTTACATCTAACCTAGTGCTTCAGCAGGGCCAAAATTTAGTAGTAGACATGTATTTAAACTTTTTCACCAAGAAACATTCACATGTAAAGGATAATATCTGCCTTTTTTCAAAGGGGAAATTATCATTTCTATCCATTCATTTTATTCTGAAATCTAATTAATCTTCTCCTAGGCTGAATTCTTTTTTGCTAAAAGGTCAATTTTTAGGGCATATTATACTCTCTTGAGGTCAATGGAATTAGCCCATTGGCCAGTAGGGTCAATTGATTCTGTTTATGTGTTTCAGTTCAACTTTCACGCATATAATGAAACCATTGGAGAAAATTTACTTTTAAAAATTCCACTGATGTCTCCATTTATTTTTTTTTTTTTTTAGGTAAATTTGGAGACTGTTAAGATAAACCTTGGGAAATAAGGGAAGAGACATCTTAGGTGTATCCCCAAGAATCAATAGAGGAGCAAGAGAGATGGAACCTGCTCATCTCCAGTCTCAGCTGTTGGATCCTCTTGGCCTCTGCAGGTATCATGATTAAAGCAGAGGTTGGACAACCTGTCACCTGTCATCTTTCTTTCTTGTGGGCTTCTCTGTGTATTCCCTGCTTCTCCAAACTCTCTCCTTAAAACTTCATTTTAGCCTAAATAGTGTGGGAAAATATGAAGTGTTGGAATAAGCAGAGCCCAGGTTAGAACAGCAGGAGATGACATTTGTAGCATTTCGTATTAATGAGGAAAAAGGGGGAATTTAATGGAAAAGAAATAAATAAAAGGAAAAAAAAATTACCCAATCAAAGAAAAGAAAGGCTACAACATGTGATCAGAAAGAAACATGACACTTTATGGAAAAAAAGTTTTTAGAGAGACAATCTGTGATTTCACAAGAGTAAATCCAAACATGTTATATTTTACCCCATCTGTTTATGTTGAGAGCTAAGTAGCACTCACATTCCTATCTCTAAGAGCTTCTGAGCTCCAAAATGACAGTTGCTGTTATGTCACTGCAGTGAGTCACCCTCTTCCCTTCATACCTACCTCTAACTATTTCAGATTATTCAGATGTCTTTCCGAACGGAGGAAAATCCGTACACAATTTAATAAATGTTTTTACTTTAAAATAGTAACGGTTTGGAAATTCAGTCTTGCAAAAATATCAAATCCTCAGCACACCTTTCATATGTCTGTCCACAGGTTTTTTGTGGCTTCTAACAGTTTTAAGCAGTGTTGTACCTGTGAGGATGATTCAGATCAGACCCAAGGTGAGTATCTGGAGCTCAAGACCCCACTCTGGAGAGCCCACTGTAGGTGGTGGAATTATAACTGGAGTGGATATCTGTGGTGGAGGTTAAACAAACATGTTTGCTCTGCTCGTTGTACAAGCAGGGAAGCAACTGAAAGAAGGATACAGGGAAATTTTGGAGAGTTATTTATCAAAGAGAATTGTCTGATATATTAACAAAAATGAAAATATTAGTCTTTTTTCCTTTCTAGTGTTAAGTAGGTGCTTTAAACATTCTAGAAACGCAGGTCAATGATGAGCCTTCTTTTAGTGCTTTATATATAATTTTCTTAGTGGATCAATTGCTCTGTTTAATGTAGTAGCAGGCAATGCTTGAAATGGAATTTAGGAGCACTTACTTCCATTCTGTTCAGCTATATATGCATGGCAAGCAGGAAGAGCTACTAATGACATTTTGCCATAAACATCTTTCAATATGCTAATTTTTTCTTTTATTTGCTTTCCAAAATATTCTACTTAAAATTTCTATGAAAAAAACATACTGAAGAACCATAAACTTTTCATAAACTTAATTGATAGTCTTGGAAGTAAATTACAGCTATCAAAACATTTACAATACAGCACAACAAGAAACAAGGTTTGGAAGGAATTATATATGGTTGTATATAAACAAAGCTTTGGCAATGTCAAATCAAGAGGAGAGATTAATTTGAGGGTTTGTAATTCTGTAGCTGCTCTGCAAGAATGCTTTATGCTTTTCTTGGAAGCAAGTGATACCAGCAAGTATGGGAGATGGAAGTTAGAATAGTTGGGAGTACTGATCCAAAGCAACAGTTTTATTGTATAAGCAAAACCTCTTTCCCACTTTTTTCATACCTTGGATATGGTGTTTAGCTGCGACCCATTGGCCAAATGTACAGTTTCTGCAAGAGTACAACAGGAATGAAATGTAAAAGCTACCTTACACAAAAAGGCAGATGGCCACCACTGAAACCACGTTATTTCAGTGAGTGAAAACTGAGAAATCTTAAGCTTGTTTGAATTTTATAATTAAAAAAACTCCAAGGACATTCCTGAACATGTAGACTTCTGGAGTGACACAAGATCCCCTACAGTTTGTGACTAATCCATAGACTGATTAGTTGCAGAATGAGATGTAAACACAATCTAAGTTTGGAACTTCTTCTGCCATTGCAATTTCGTGTTTGCAGAAGCTGTCTGAGAAAAGATAAACAGTCCTGAGAGGAGGAAAAAATTCTTTCTTACTAGGCCTTATAAGATTAAATCCTGAAAGGTAACAGCATGCTTAACATTTGCTTACCAATCCATAAGGCTGGATTATAGGCTTACATTATAGAATATCTGCCAGGGGAGGCTGAAGAGTAATGGCACATCAGATCTTTTCTCTGAAAATAACCTTGAGTGTTCAGAGGTTACATGTTAGTCTGTGAAAATATAACTCCTAAATATTCTTTTCTAACGATTTCAAAGATAACACATTCTATGCAAAGACTGAGGGTTGATTTAGGCTGGTCTTACCAGTTATGGACCTTCTTTGATAGGTTCTCATTTTTTGAGTGGTTGAATTAAAATTCAGGTACAAGTGGAGATGGGATTGGTAGCCTGCGCTACCTGAGGGGTACTGAGCTACCAGAGTTACACTCAACTGTACAAGTTACACTGCACCTTGGACAGCCCCAGTGCTAAGCATTATTCCAATATGAAAATTGATTGTAAAAATCCTATGTATTTTAAGAGTTTAGTTTTCTTTTGCTCACTTAAGACAAAATGTTAGGACTTCATGCAGTCAGTTTTGGCAGCTTTGGGATAACGGTGTATTAGATAACCAGAACTTGCAATATTAACACTGTTAAAATAGGCAGAAAAATAGGATTGAAATAAGGTGTGATGGAGTGCATACAAAGCTGAAAAGTGATAGTACATCTCTTAAAAGTTTTCTATTGTTGGGGGTTTTTTTAACACTAGTAATAAATTCATTAATTGACCTATTTTATTGTGAACCTTGGGTGTACTGGGTCTGGCTGAGCTGAAGCTCATTCCTGGCTGGGAAAGGGAGTGATAGATTGGCTGGATGGGCACCTGGAGTCCAACCAAGGTCAACCCACCACACTGGGGAATTTTAGTTGTGGGTTTGGTTACTCTTTTTCCATACACACACATTTATGAATCGGGTGTCAGTTGGAATTTCGTCGTGTTGTTCACTGATCTATAGTTATGATGCAACATGGCTTTGTAACTCAGGCGCTTCACCACGTTTGAGTTACTCTCTCCCCTAAATCCTGTGGGGTATTACCATCAGAGCACACAATTCCCACATCCTTGCTGAGAGGATCAGCCACCCAGGTCCCTCCTGAGTATAACACTGATCCTTCCCATTTGTGGCAAGTGCTCTGCTTGAGATGATCCACAGCATCTTCAGCCTCCAGGTGTAATGAATACTTGCTTAAATCCCATGTTTCCCTCACCTGGAACAGCTGAAGGAACATCTGTTTGCATTGTGTACGTTGCTCATGTTTGTACACTGTTGAAAGTGATAACTTGTGGCAGCTTCTCAGAACAATTTTGAAGAATCACTCAAATTTCTTAGCCTGCACCTTCTGTCCTTGGCATGAGGAGATTGAAAATGTACCTTTATTCCCCTTGGTTTAAAAGAAGTGTCTTTGATCTTAGGGCTGCTTTTCCTATAGCCTGAATGTAGCTGCTGTGCTGAGAGATGCCTGATATACTGCAGAAAAGTTGTTTAACCCTCACCCAGACAAAATCCCCTTGTTTGGTGCTTCAAGCCAGCACAGTATATTGTTATGGTGTTTGTGGACCTCACCTTGCAACCTTTTCTGGGCCTCCACCCCCTGCTGAATTTGCATAAACCTGTATTGTGTGAGATGGAATGAAAATTGTGTTTTGTCTTAAATCATAGGGAAGCTTCCTGTGGTGCTGTGCCTGTCTCACAGGGGGCTTTGTGCACTGTGGGAGCCCTGACTGTACCGGAGGGTGGGAATACGCTTTGGGGGCAGCTTAAAGTCAGACCTGCTCCCTTCAGTAGAGGCAGGAGGTGGAGAGCAAGCAGCTGCAGTGTGCTTTGGGAAGCTGCAGCAAAGCTGAGGCTGCCTGCTCCTCACCTCCAAATTCCCTACTGGACGTAGTAAGAGTCTTTCATACCATTAAGACTTTCATGCAGTCTTAACTATCTGTGCTGGTTGCTGTTGTGCAGCTGCTATGTAGTGCCTGGAGCCTCAAGGCTGCAGGGGGTTTTAGTGAGTGTCCAAAGAAGTGATGATTCTTACTGTGCCTTCTGAACAGTAGTGCCTCACATTACTCCCAACTGTGCACCTTTTAATGTTGATGTTGGGTTCTGTGGTCTACCTTCTCAGAAGTGTTTTGGAGTATCATTTTTAAACACTATTCCTCTTATGTCTTTCACTATTGGAATGTTGATCCTCTGATACTTGCACCTCGAAGCACAGAAATGTTATAAAATTCACTGGAAGTGAATTATTTGATGTTACACACTGATGTCATGTTAGGCACAAATCCTCATGAATTCATTCAGATTTTCCAACTTTACTTAAGGTCTTTCACTTCAAGGAGGTTTTGACTAAATGCAGACTGAATCAAACTCAAATAATAGGGGAGGGTATGGGTGGTGTTTGCTTTGACTTTAATAGAGCTGAAGCCCCACTTTTATTCAAAGCCATAGCTAAAAGAATCTTAAACCCACTATGTGCCAGCAACACATCATGCTGAAGAAAGAACAAGGGGTAACAAAAACATTATTAAGCCCAGTCATCTGCTGGATATAGGGAACTTTACCTAAAAAGCAAATACTGAGTTATCTTTTATACTTATTTCACCACTAATTCTGCTCTTGTTTTTATTTTATCCACCATTATTATAAGTCTTTGGCAAAAAAAAAACAAAAACAAAAACAAAAAAACCCAACAAAGTAGTTCCCCACCTGGTAAATTCCATGGTCCTGAGACAAGGGAAAGGAAATAGCCTTGCTGTTTGTACAGTGATAGTAAAGGCTGTGTGAGGTCAGTCTTCACCATTAGAATCAATATGCCATGGTAGTGTTAGAAATATACATAAATAGCAGGATTAGTGTCTTTGAATGAAGTGCAGGCTGAGAAAACCACCTCTGTCTCCCTCTGAACACCTTAAAAAGCATCAGTGATTTTCCATTCTTTTCCATAAAACTCATTACAGACATGGAATCCTGTTCATCTAAGTGTGCAGCTTGACTCACTGAACCAAAAGTAACGTAAATGAAATCTGTATTGCATCTGTGTTGTGTTATAATGAATAACGTCTGCTTGCTAAGACACTGAGTCAAGGGCCTAGCTCTCCGTGGAAGGAAAATATTTGTGTGTTGCACTGGAAAAGCTGACAGGCATACATCTGTGTGCTCTGCTTCACATGCTGAACGCTAGAAATAATGCAAATTGTTGATTTGGCCAGGAGTAGGAAAAAAACATGGTTTGAGAATCACACCACTTTCTGCATGACTGATTTTGAGAAGCAAATGCAAGTCTTGAGTATTTTTTTAAGTTTGCTTAGTTTGCCTTTCATATTTTGTATTGCTTGTGGTATCAACTTCAGTCTGGAATGTCTTAAGGGAAGTTCAACGTGTAAATCAATGGTTATTTTCATCCAAGATAGATAACTGATTAGCAGAGCAGGATATGAAATAGGATATCTTAATATGGTCCGAATTTTTCATGCATTTGCACGCAGCTTTAAATAAACACTTGAGCTTCCTGAACAAGCAACCCTTGTTACAGAGTTTGAGAGGTTTGTATGATTTCTATGGGGTTGTTCAAAGCTCTGTAAACTTTTCTGATTATTGAATTTCACTGCAAGGTCAGCTCTGAATGTGGACAGATTTTAAGCGTGACAGTGCACTTTCCTCTGTTCACGTGGCCCAGCTGAATAGAGCTATTTGAGTTGGCACAAGATTCCTTTCAGAGTAGTATGATAAATAGCACACCAAAATTTCTTAAGAAGTCATCTCCTAAATGTAAACTCTCTCATCCCTTTCATTTGTGTTTTACATATACTCACATGCTCAATAGCAGTTTTACAACTGCAATCAAAATTTAGAAGGCATTTGAAAAAAACATGAAAAAGCACTGAAAACCAGTATGACCTTGTAAGAGATGGTGGTTCAATTAATTTTCCAGTGCTCAGATTAAAAAATGAGAGTTTTGTTTGGAATACAAGGGAAATACTTACTCACCAGGAGCAGTTGCTCAGTAGTTGATGAGCCTGCTGCTGCCAGAAGGAAGGATAGGAGATTTTGGGGTACTGAATCCTGTGGACTGGCAGGACCAGAAAAGGCCAAAACGTCAGCAAAACAGAAACAGTGTCAGAAATGCAAACTGCTTCTCCTGGTGCTATACTTTCCTCAGGCCCTACCTGACTGACTGTGCTGATGGCTGGGGGTCATATGCCCCAAAATTTAAGGCTAATCTTAACTACAGCACAGCATCCAAGAAAGACCTGGGTAAAGGGAGCCTTCCAAAACTCTACTACCAACCAAAAAAAAAAAAAAAAAAAAAAAA